>NC_045647.1:4540000-4622500 GCF_009829145.1 Chiroxiphia lanceolata | reverse complement strand
GACAGGAAAAGGGAAGAAAAACCTATTCAATTAAAACATCTTTACCGCTATTTAGAATGCAGATGAGCCCCTCAGCAATGAGGAAATTAGTATTTTATGGTGAAGCATTTATATAGTTTATTCTATATTTGAACCATAATAAATTACATCCATTTTTTACAAGAATTATAACTGACATGCTGTCAGAGCTGTACATGTACAGCCTTAGAAATATACATAATACTTTGAAAGCTGTCACATTCAGTACAGTTGTAAACATCACCCTGGGTTACCAAACTGTTATCTTTAGGTTTACTTCCTCGGATAAACCACGGGATCTTCGCACATTTCAACCAGAGGAAAATCAATTCTTCCTCAAACAGTTGCACAGCAGTTTACCAACCATGCTTAAATGCACAGACTCGTACTAGCTTGGATCCCAGTTTGGGTCTGTTTGCCAAATATCCTTGATCATGGACTTTGAGTTAGGTCTGGGAAAACACCAGAGTGACTCACTGTTCTCCCTCGTGTTGGCATTTCTTCAATCCAAAAGTGCCACTATGGTTCCAAGTGAACTCTTTTGCTAAAGAATATTCATTCATATGTATGTACTACATTGCAATGCTATTTCTATGTTGTCCCTTTTTTAGATGTTCCTTATGAAATACTGTGTATGAAGTTGTTTTGTTTTCATAAATTTGCTGAATTTTTTTAAAAATTATTGTTGGAGAATCATAGTGTTATAATGGAATTCTCTAGAGCATTCCAATTCTACAGGAATGCCATCACTCTTGACTGTTCTTTAGGATGCTGAAAAAACTTACCTCAAATGTTACCTAATAACTGAAATTACTTATCTTTTACTCCCTTTCATACATTCCTTTCTACTTTACAGTAGAAACCAAATGCAAAAAGAATAAGGGTTTCCAAGTGGAAATTTGATATAATTAATTAATGAACCTTAGGCTTTAAATGAAGATGATTTTAAATAGAACTGTGATTCAGCTTCAGAAAGATGTGGTTAAGTGGTGTCACCTTTGCCTCCAGAAGAATTTGACCATGATCCTGAAGGAAATTATCTACCTATAGGTATCTGCCCCAAAACAAACCCAAGGGTTTCAGTGGGACTCAGAGTACTGACAGGATCCTGAAAGACTGATTAGGATGGAGAGCAAGCACGGCTAAAGGAAGCTGGTACTGGGGGGAAATGCTTTAACAGCTCTTTCCACGAAGGAGGGATGTGAACTTGGGTTTTGTGTCCTGAAGAGAGCCTGCAGCTTGGGCACTGGTGGCATGGTGTCCTGTTTCTGCTCATCAGGTAGCGCAGAAAGGGGCACGTGCTGAGCCTGACGGCTCCATCCAAATGAGTGTTTTCAGTCTGACTGGAGCCAAGCTTGAGGCACCAGGGAGCCAAAAGGTCAAAAAAATGAGGCACAGCAAACAGATCAGCTGCCATCAGAGCTTGGCAGTGGTGGATCTGGGAATGTGGGTGGAAATCAAGTGCCTACCCCCCATCTCAGCTGGCTCCATCTTCTTTTGGGATAGCCCCCGAGAGCCTGCCAGCACAGTCAGGCAATGTAATTTCTTTTTTCCACTTCAGGTGGTACAGGTCTACACCAGAAAACTCCTTGAATGGAGTTAGGTGCTTTTCCACCACAGAGCGTGAACATATCTTTCCATTCTTTTTTATTTGGTCTGGTAGCACCGAATGCCACCCCTGTGCTGGGCTCTGTCAAGGAGAAGAGAAGCCCCAGGAGCACCCACCACTGCACAGCAACGCTTACGCTGTTGTTACAGTTAATTTGCTCCTCTCTTTGAACCATCTAAATTCAGCGTGCATTATCCTTCTGTTATTTATGTAAATGTTTAGATTAGGTAATATTTTATTCTACAGTGAATGACACCATAATCCTCCTTATTCTTTTCGTTTATCATAAATATTTAGTTTGTTTTTAGCTTGTGGGACTAAACACAACATCGTTTTCATTACTACGAAATCTTCCCCTTTTCTTCTTCTGCAAGCATCCTTGGTCCCCTGGCAGTACTCTGCCTCCCAGAACATGCTAATATTGCTTGCATTACTGCAGGATTACCAGAGTGAAGTATACACTTGGTATTATAATTCATAATGTTGCTTTAAAAGATTAACCACTCCCACAGCTGTGTCTGGTAATTACAGAGCAGACTTTTTTTTTTTTTAACAAAGAACAGTGTGCACAAAATGACTGGCAAGGAGGTAAGTGTTTGGGGTGTGCTTTGTTTTTCAACCTCAGAGAAAACCAGATGCAAAATTGATAAAGGAGAATGAGAGTGAGTTTTAAGCTGAGATACTTCAGCATACAAGTAATTTAACAGATTTATATGAAGGACATGGCACTGTCAGCCCCTGGAATGTCAGAGACTGATGCGATTGGCAATTGCCAGCTCAGATGACTTCCATGAACAACCCCAAAATAATTAATAGACCTTCTGGAGTTTTCCAGGCAAGTGAGTGTGCTGGTAAAAGAGCAATAGTTAGTTTAGCCTGTCAAGGTTCATTCTTTTTCAAAACTCCAGTCCTCCCTTGATGCTCTCTAATGGTTTTTTGAAACACCAAAATGTTTTTGCATGAACAACATTACCCATTGTGCTTTAGTTAAATGCATTTCGATGTCAGACATAGTCCTGGTTCAAAAATGTGTGCTCCCTACCCCTTCCTGGGGGTTCTCCAGGGAGGGCAGCCAGATTGACTTTAATCGGCCAAAGACACAGGATGGGTTCTTAATGCGATAAACCGATCGAGTGTGCAAAGTCACATTAATATGTGGGAACTTGATCAGCTTTTATTAAGGGATCAGGAAACGGTTTAATTGCTGAGTGACAAGAGCATGTGTTTGTTTAATTGCTTGTTTTTGTTTATTGCAAAGCCTTGGGGGATGTGGTAATTCGTCCCATTGTTGTTTGAAAATGTGGGTCTGGCACCCAAACCAACAGCACACGACAGACACTGGTCTTGTACCAAGTGTTGTTTCATCAACATTTACCACACTTCCATTTGGCGAGGATGGCAGCCCTTGGAGCAACAAAGTAGGATTCTCCTTCCAGTTTCTCCTCGCTTGGATTGTCCAGAGCTTCCACACTGCGAGAAGGTTGGAATTCCTGTACTTAAATAAGGAGTTACTCACTGTCTGTTAAATGAAAGTAGCGTTTAAAGGCCTCTGCATGGTAGAGCAACACTTAACAGGTTGTTCTGTCTTTCACAGCTGGAAATGTAATGGTTGCACGCTCCTACAGAAAACTCCTAAAAGATCTTGGAGCCTGAGGCAAAGTCCGCTGAAGCTGTTGGTGTCTTGTTTGTTGGACTGGCCTTTGATCAGATGCTAATGCATAGTGATAGCTTTTCTATACCTTTTCTGAATGAGTTTTAGCGTAGAATTGTTCCCTGCTGTAGGATTGCAGCAGTCCTGGGGATAGATCTGCTTCCTTGGCTGGAGCTGACCAGAAGCCTCGATGGTACAATGATGTCTGGCACTCCATGCTGGGAAGAAGTATTAGTTTTGCTGTGAATTTACATGAAAAGTCCCTGGTTAGCAATTATTCTAAATATAAAGCTTCCTGAGACCCTAATATTTCTTTCCTCTAGATTCTTGCCTTACTTTGGAAGGTAAGTTTTCCATCCAGGAGCACCGCTTGGAAAAGCTTTCCTTCCTGTTTTCTCTAAATTAGCCATTTAAAATACTTTCTTGATGGAGGAAGATAGAGGGTTGCTGATGATTAGGGTTATAACTGGCTTTCCAGTACAGTATCCAGCCCTGCAGAAAGCATCTACTTTTGTAGAAGGAGCCTAGGAAAAGTCGTATCAATATACATTACAGGCTTGTCATAACTCACTCATTTCCTATTTCAAACAGGAGGAAATATACTTGAACATATCTGTTGTATCTGTCAAGACTTCTCATTTGTCAAACTATTAGTGGTCCCTCTGTCAACATAAATAAATCTGTCCATAAATCTTGACAGGTATAATCATTTGTTGCATTTGAAAGGCAAGTCTCTAACATTAGACCCCTTTTGATTCCTAACATGATTATCTTTAAAGAAAGACATTTCAGATGCCTTCTGAATCTGGCCTCTGTCAAGTGATTTCTCTGCTCTTGCTGAGTTATCTACTCACACAAAGTAAGCAAAGGCACAGTTCCTGCTGTCAACTCTCCTGAAGACCACACGAATCACTGGCATCACGGCAGCACCGAGGCCCTGTCCTGCAAGCGATTATGTCCCTGTTTGTCATACCAGGCTCCCGATATGCTTATTGTTCTTTACAACCAAGTTTCTCATTCCTATTCTGAGCCATTCCTCTGGCACCAGTTGCCCTTTCTTTACTTTTGGGAAGCTATGAAAGAACATTCTTTGAAGGTATTATTCCATTGGATGCCGCCGATCTTTCCGGCGCTGTTGTTGTTGGCAAACAATCTGTACCCATACAAGAGAATTAAGCCTCCAAAATGACTGCTAAAATATGGCCTAGCACAACCTAAGGTTGAATTCCATAATACCAAGATGTGCTTCGCAAGCTCCCCTCCTCTCTGGGGCACAATGAGCAGCTCCAGCCTCACAAGGCTCTCCAGGGAGATGTTTGGTGACCTTGTTTCTGTGCTTGATGGCCTTATGTTTGTAATTTTGCCTGCCTGATTAAGTTAACGGTTATCCAGCATTCACCAAGCTGGAATACGAAGTGAGGGTCTTTGGCCAGACTTCAGTGTGTCAGCAGACAGCTCTGGCACATGACCCAGAAATTGGTCAGTGCATGAGTGCCAGAAGAAGACCAGTGGGTCCACAACTTGTGTGGCTTCATAGCATTCCCTGCCACATGGAAAACCTAAAGCACACGCTTTGCAAATCAGAATGAGTCAGGAGGTTGCTAGGGCTGAGTTTGTGGGAACTGCACAGTAGAGTTGATGTGCAGGGAGCTCCTGCAGGAGCCAAGGTGGTGGGTACCCAAACTCCTGCAGTGTCATGGGCATGTGCAGCTTATACAGCCATGGGAAATTAGCTGCTGAATGCTGGAAGATCCCAAGTCTAAGGTTTTCCCTTCAGTCTTCTGACAGGGAAGAAAGGAAAGCTCTAGTGTTTTCCATAAACTGTACCTAAAGTTCTTAATTTTCCCTCTTTCAACTTTCCATTACTTTAAATCATCTACAGTTTGCTGCAGTAAAGATTTTTAATTGACAGAATTTCAACTTGTGTTCCAAAGAGACTCATTACTTCACATATTCTTTTACTTCTTGGGGCCTTGACATCATGAAGATATTTCTTGCTTTTTTCAGTGAATCGTTACCACTGAAACTAATTTTTTGATGAACCACAGAAGAAGCCCCTGTACCAAGAACTTGCTGCAGACCCTATGATGCTTTGTACAGGATGTTCAGATCCAGAGTGTCAAAATGCAGCTGTTAGGTAAGGTTCTCATCTGAATCACAATTCTCAATGCAGTCAGTTATTAAACAGAAATTTTTTTCCATGCTGAGTCACAATTTAGGATAATATTTGGAGCAGATAATATGCTAGATCCATAGATACCTAGTTTGCCATTCCCACGTCTTACAAGGCTGGGAGTAAGGCAGAGAATTCAGTCCTTCACTTCAAGATAGGGTATCTAGAGAGGTATGTGCTCACATTTCTGTGCCAAATCTGTTTTAATTAAAATACTTAGAAATATTTAGTCAAAGAGGACAGTTGTCTATAACCTTGCTGACAAAACTCTGTGAAATCTGTTGAAGCCAGGGAGATAAATATCTTGCTTTTTATGAGGCTGCATGATATGAGGCAGAATACAGGTTCCTCTGGGTTCACACCAACACCTGCACATCCTAATATCATTGGAGGGTCAGCAGGATTTTGCAGCCCCCAGGTGAGAGCTTCTGAGGGTCTGAATTCTGGAGGTGGATGCCTAGATTGATCTGCCATGGCCTTTTGCATCTGTGCCTATAACTAAATCTAACCACTGCTGGTTTTGGTTCTCTTTCTCTGGGCCAGAAATGATGCTGGGCTCTACAGCTTCCTTTTCTGTTGACTGGCAAGATGGTACTTTGTCAGGTAGCTGCTGTTGCCACCAACTGCAAAGCTCACTAGAGTATAATGACACCTTCTGAGCCGCTTCTTTTATGCGTTAACCTACTTGGAAACAGAGGCTCATGTGCAAATTCCCGCTGTATTTTGTGAAGGCTGGAACATAAGCCAGATCTGAGCTGAATTTCCCCCTTCCAAGAGCCAGCTGAATCAAAATCCCCTGATGCAGACATCCCCAAATTTTATGGGTGCAAAAGATGTCTTGATCCAAATTTTGCAGTTTGCTCCCATCTCTGCTTAAAACATAAAATGTATGTTTTTAGGGAAAAAGGATATAAACATCTTGTTCATGTTTGAGCTGAGAATGTCTTTTTTCTGTAGGCTGTCAACACAACTTCAAATGCATGCAGCCTGTCCAATCTGACAGACAATTTGCATATTTGTGGAATGCTAATGCCAAGTTACTGTATACATTTGTACATGAAAGCATTAGAAAGTTTGAAGGATTAAAGGTGGAAATGTATCCCCCTCGGCCTCGATTAGAGATCAAGACAGCACATCAATAGATGGCAGACAAATAACTGCTGCTTTGCCGTTTGGAATGGCTTAACCCAAAAATAATAAAATCCAAGCTATTTCCTAGGACATAAATAGCTGAGGGCTTTACACGTGCTAATTGCCAGAGCATTGTTTTAGTCTTTTGAGAGTGTAATGTGGAGTCTGGCACATCCAGTGTGAGCCCTCTGACACAGCGACCACCTTTTTTGTTCTGCTCTAGCCACGTGCCTGGACCACAGGTAGAGCTCTGAGAGCCATCCCAGCGTAATGAATCCATGTTGATGTCTAGGGCTGAGCCTTCCTCACTTGCTCTCAAGTCCTGGAAAGTTCTTTTGAGGCCAGATGGAGGTGCTTGGCCCGTACAAAAGTGACTTGGTTTGCCATGAGAAGGGGCGTCAGGAGGAGCAGCAGCAGGTGCTCAACGGTTTTCCATAGAAAGATGCTTCCTTGGCTGCATGCGTCAAGATATATTTTGGAGCCTGGCTCTAGACACACTGATTTGAAAATGGAGACTTGGAGTCTTAAAAACAAAATATGCTAAAGAACGGTTTTGCATGGTTCCTCCTAAGGATCAAAACCTGATACTATTTATTTTACTTGTACTAAAAAATAACCTCAATAAGATGTTCTGCGTTGGCCAATGGATATAATTTAGGACCAGACATTGGCAGCACAGGACAGAGAAAGTGGGAGCTAGTCAAATCCTTCCCCCAGTCTTTCATCCAAAACATGAATATTCCTTTGATTCAGAAAGGGTTTGGCCAGCCTTTTTCGCAAACGGTTGCACGTCTCTACGCTTTCTGGCTGGGGGGAAGTGGAAGTGGCAAAGCCTCAGATACCTGGGAACCAAGAGCTGAAAACTCTCCTGGAAACTTCTCATGGTCTAACGAAATTCCCAGGCCAGATTCCAGCCTGAGCGGATGCAGACAACGAGCCAAATTGAACCACCAAATCTGTTGCGATTCAGCCGTCATTTACAAAAGAGGACTGGGATTTTCAAGGGAGTTTGTAGGAGCTGAACACCCAAATCTCTTAAAATCCTAGTGAGACTTCTGCTCCTCTCTTTCTTGTAGTCCACTGAAAAGCCTTGTCTATTAATTCCAACTATTTTGAAGACCTCAGGCAGCGCTTTCATTATAGACAAACCTCTTCACCAGAATTAGAAAAGCACAAAATTTTATCTGCAGCCACTGAAAATCTGTGATTTAACACACCTACCCAAAAAGCCCCAGGCTACACTGAAGCTCTTGACCAGAGATAGCTCGATGCTGTCACAAGACAGATCTATCTTTAGGTACCCCAGTTTGAAAACTTCACCCTTAATGCGTTCAGAAAAAGTACGTTGTTGTTTTAGAGCACATTACTCAAACATCAAGACACCTTTCTACTGGGAGCAGCATTACAAAGCCAGGCTCTGCCTGGATGCCTATCCAGCATGGATCTGACAATTCACATGTAGGAAAAGGCCTCTCATGCATTCATAGTTTAGATGACCTCCATATATTTGTTTAAAAAATAATTAGGCTTGCTTAGCTTTTGTACTGTTGCATTTGCCTTTTTTTTTTTTTTTTAAGTAGCTTTTCCTGTAACACTCCCAGGCCAGTACAATGCTGGCTTTTAAAAGTGATTTGTCTGTTACCAGGCAGTTTGAAACTTTTACTTCCTAAGTCCTTGCAAACCAGCAATACAAGGAGACTAAAAAAAAAATCTCCTGAGGATTGTTTTTATAGTAACAGTGAAAGCTTAAAATGTTGCAGCAGCAGCCAAATTATTTTTCTTGTAGTGGAAACAATACCAACAACTGGAGACTATGCACAAAACAGTTTAAAGCTACCCATAAAAATTACTAACAAATGAGTGCTACATTTCTTTTTATCATTTACTCTTTATAAAAAGCGACAGTTTGAAGGCTACTAATTTGGCGAGTTATTTCCCCTCTATAGTCATGATTGTTCAGTAATTAGAGGATATATAAAACATGGACATAGACATTCTAGTACAGTCTAACATTTTTGTGCGGTTTAGGACAAAGTCCACTTCCTTTCTCACCCACTAATGTAAAATGTGGTAGACATATGCAAAATTAGCCATAGGACAAAGTTTGATTTCAGACAAAACTTTCAAGTATATGCTCATGATGAAAGTCCAAGTCTTCTTTACTGTCCTAAATTTTTCAAAAGGAGGATGTCCAAAAAAGTCCAGTTACCTCAGGGCATACAGGAGTATTTTCTCCTGTGACTAAACAAACGACTTCTTCAGCACAGTTGAAATCAAACATTTAAAATACTATTAATTACTAATGCTAATGGGTTAGAATTTTTTTTAAAGTCATATGTGCTATCCTTAGGTAAGTAATTACTTTATTAAATCTATCACTAAACATAGTATTTGGCATCTAAGCCCCTCTGTCACCCTTGAAAATGGCACTGATGTTCTTAAGTCACTTAGGTGGGTTTTGAAATCTTTCTGATATTTCATCATGTATTTGTTGGCAGCAGCCCTTTCTATACCTGTAAGTAGTAAAAAATATATTGCTTCCTCTGAAAGTAAAGAGCTAAAAATAAAACAGGACTCAGTTTAGTCAACATAAAGGCAAACTAGAAAACCATTAGTTGAAGAAACGGAAATAAGAGAACTCAAAGTTCTGGCTGCAGAGCAGGGAAACACTTCAACAGGACTTGCAGCAGTTGCTGGTCTAATTCTGTGTCCATGGTAGTTGTGGCTGGGCTCCCAGAGGCCAGTGTGGGGATGCTCTGTGGGGCACATGGCAGGATTAGGCAGATCCTGGGGGCATTGTTAGGTGTTGGCCCCCTGACACGTGCCCCATGGCATCCCTCTGTCATGTGTGTGATGCAGGACCAGTTACACCAGATGAAGTGCTGAAGGCAAGGACAATATTTGATATGGGGTGCATGGCTCTACTATAAACTTGGCTGTTTGTCCTTCAAATTTGACATGAGAGTGCTTGTCTGTTGAATATCCCAATTATGATGCTGTAGCTGTATATTTGGCACTTATCAAGTCATAGAGAAAAGTAGAAATGGTTCATAGGCTGAAACCTCCCCAAAGCCAGTATTAGCTAATAATTACCTACTAATTTGCATTAATACTGGCCATGAGAGATAGACCAAAAGCCCTGGTCCATAAGATGGAGATTAAGCCAATAACTTCCCAAAATGAAAAAAGTTAGTTCTAAGTGCTTTTCGAAATGTTCACCATCACTGCAAGAAACTCTATTCCAGTGTATATAAAACATAGCGGAATAATAACATCTCATTTGATTATACAAAGCAGTTTTTTCCTTAGTGTTTTAGTTCTCAAAATTCCCAGAATACACCACATGGAAACTGTTCACTTGAGAAATTAAGTACCGTATGTGATAAGACAGTCATGTGAAATTTTTAAGCTGTCATTAAAAATGATTATAATTAGGACAAACTATATGAAAATGCTTTAAAATTGAGACCCTGGTGAATTAAAAATTAAGGGGTATATTATGTATTATCATGTTGAAGGGCAGGGATTTACGCGTGTAACTCCCATTAACACTAATGTGAGTTGCATTCCCAAATCCCCACGCCTGGCGATGAGCATCCGCCCCCACGTTTGTTGTCACTGAGCAACCTCAGCTTTCTCGGTACTCCAACACAATTCCTCTGCCTGCTGAGAACAAGTGGAACAGCAAATCAGAAGTTTAAACTGTTTTCCCTCACGAATTTAGGCCCCCAGACAGAGCCAAATGTAACTCGTCTAAGCAGTAGCCGCGCTCCCATAAGATTTACTTAGGAAAAGTAACTGTCACAGCGTCTACTCCTCCCTGTAACTCCTCCTGTGCTTTTCCACACACTTAATAAGTAAGGGTTGGGTTGAAATAATTTTAGTATGTCTCCTCTAAATGCAGGAAGCCTGTTGCTGGGGGTGAGCTTGAAAAAGCATTTCAGTTGAGAGCCTTCAAAAGGAGCTGTATCCACAGCAGTGTGGAGCTCCCACATGAGGAGTGAGTGTGCTGTAAGGACAGTGTGAATTAAACACTGTGTAATTAAACACACCTCTGATGCTGGTGGGGCCATAGGACTGGTGTCTGAGCAGTGAACAGGAGCTTATCCAGTGGCTGTGCTGGGCTTTGGGTCACACTCAAGTGAAGGATGACCTGCTGGTGCTTGGGCTTGCTTTCCTCATAGCCCCAACATCAGCAATTATGGGAGTTTACATCTTAGCTTCCACTGGAAAAAACGTAGTCCTTGTTCTTGCGAGAAAAACTTTCATAATTGAACCTTAAAAGTTGATTTTTTTAATTATTATTCTTTTATTTTTATTTTTTTTTTAATTTTCGACCTGTATATAGAAGTATATCATTTTCAGGTGCATGGTCACGGGGTCCATCTCTTCTCTCATTGTCACATCTGCTGCTTTTACACCCCTGGATTTGGCCATACTGACACCACTAAGGTAAGCCAGTGCATCTGTTGGTTGGGGTTTGCTGAGAGTATACTAATAATGCTCAATAGAAATGTCCTGTCCTACTGCTTTTATAAATGCACCCATCCCACGTCTATTTAAAATACATTAAGGAAATGGTCACATTACCACACTATAGCTTGAAGGAAAGAAACCCCCTACAAATCACAGCTCATACCTTGTACCTTTCTATGGTGTTGCAAAATTGTAATTACACTAATACACTACATTCTTAACAACATCTTTCCCCTGGGGCAAAATAAATAAATGTAAATAAAATAGATACATGTAGAGGCAGTACATCTCCTATTTTATTAATTAGCACCTGAGAAAAACATTTTGCCAAGCCAGAAAAAGCACTGATGACTTTTCAAGCAAAGTAATGAATGCCAGGTTTATTTCTTTATTGGTACCTGTGGATTCTGTTGTATTGCTTGTTAACAGATGCAAGTGGGCAATATAACTATTACATCAGGCAATAACATAGAAACCCAGGTAGTTTCTAAGCAACAGCCCAGCACTGATTCTTCCCAGCTATTCTCTAGGATTCCCTCAGACACAGTAAGTGAAGAGGAGTTGGACAATATAGTCTAGTTTTGAGAAAGGAATAAAGCATGAAACTGGTGATTTTCAAAATCATATTTTTGCAGATTTCTTACCAAATCAAAAGAGCTAAAATTGAAAACTGTCAAAAACATTTCAGCACAAGAGCTGCATAAACTTTTCTATTGTTCAGGCAGCTAAACAGACACAGCTATTTTGCTTCATACCTTGCCCACAAAAATAATGAAAATAAAGATCATAATAATAGAGCCTCTTCAGCTTGTTGGACTGAAACTAGATTTTTCTGGGGTTTCCTTTTGCAGACTCACTCATCAGTTTAGCCTAAAAGTAAAACATTTTCTTCTATTCTGTATGAATTCCATGGTCAGTCAAATCTGGCTGCTGACAGAAAAATTCATAATAAATTATTTTGTTTAAGCCATATAGATTCTCTCTGTGTGTGTACACAATTTTGTGTGTACACAAGATAGAAAGGTGTATTTTAAAGCAATCTCACCCTCAGATGTCACTGACTGATACAGTTTCTTAGCCTACACATTGCATATTGCAAAAATGACATCTGCTTTATATATAACTGGGGATTCAATGAAGTCCCAAGCTGGGATCTTTCTTATGATCCATAACTTTCCTTGCAATAGACCAACCCGGGCTTGGACTCTATCAGGATTTGGAGAACACTGTTTCTGCACTTTGGTTTAGTCCAATATGGCACCCTGTGTCAACTTCAGGTTTTGAACCAAACTTCTAAGAAGGGCAGTGCCTTTTCATCTCTGTATGAATAATGCCCTTTCAGAAAACAATTTATATTTAGAATAAATAAGAACAGACACACATGCACATGCACATACACTTATAGACCCAAATGTACCCGCTTCCAGGAGCATAGCAATGAAAAAGGAAGAAGAAAATATTGTAAACCAGATGTTCTCTGGGTTTGAATGCTCCATTGGTTTCCATACACCATGTAAGGTTCTGGTCTGCTAAGGGAGTAGAAGCAAGTTCAATATTGGAGCTTACAGTGCCAACAGTTTTGCCTTGCTTGGAAGGTGGGAAACCATGGCTCTCTGCACTCAAGTTTGACTTTTTGCAAAAAAACCTGATGACATTTCCAAAACAGAATTCTCCGTTGAGATATTTGAGTTATGGGCCAAAATACTTTCCTTTTTGGTCAAAAAAAAAATCTAACTCATTCACAGGAGCTATGGTTGCACACCTTGAGTCTCTTGTTCTCTGGGCTTGTCCCCCCTCATTTTTGTGTTAACAATAGCACATTAAGAATGTGCATGATGGAGATACTGAACTTGTGGGTGCTGTAGGGTGCATGGCTGCAGAGATGGGTGATACCTCAGGCACCCACCAAGGAACTGATCCAGTGGTCAGGATTCAATGGCTTTTCTGTCTTTTCCCTACCAAACTCTTCCAGTTTTCGAGTCTTAGATATTTTTGAAATAATCATTAAAAGATGGTTTGAGAAACAGACACTTTCTGCTCCCTCAAAGGGGAAGAGAAATATGCATCTCAATGAAACCCCCATTTTCTATTAAAAACCAGTTTTGGTGAAATGTAGTCACCCAACCATACAACTCAACCCACACAATTTCCCCGTGTTTCCATCCGCTCCTCCTCCTCCCAGTCTCCAAACCGTTCTCTGCCTTCCTGATACATATTGACATGATAATTAAATCCCGAAGAAGTATGACTGCTTTAGCTTTAACAGAAAGCCAGGTTACTATTCCCATCATGGAAAGTTAAATGAAATCATGCTGTGAGGGAATTCCTATTGATTTCTTCAGGATTGATCAGAAACATTTGTCAAACTTTTGTTTTCTTTCTGTCCTACATCTTCTTTAGACACATAGTTAAACATACTAAGGAACGTTTACATTTTAAAAATGTGTTCTAAGGTCTTTATATAAACATACATGTAATAAAAGTGACTGGTGATTTATATTATCTATATACATTCAGATACTTTATTTTCCAAGCCAAGGTTTTAAAAAATAGGTGCCTAAATTCAGACACCTAAGTCTATGTTTACAGTCTTTCGTTGCCTGATTTTCAAATATGTTAGTACTCAGAAACTTTTTTCTGTTAAGGTGTCTGGAAGTTTTGGACAAAAAAATTGCATTGAGTTGTTTTTCATCTATTAGAATCAGAAAGGGAAAATTAAAGATTATAAGTGCACAAAAGATGTAAAGGCATGAGTAAGAAAACTGTAAATCCACAGGCTTTTTGCATATTTAATTGAAGAAAATTATGTGCATTGGTACAAGACATATGATTCAACCCAGCAGATTCATCCTTGCTCGCTGAACTTGAACTAAAACCCTCCTTCACAGCATTTGTCTTTTCTTCTTTAGGTTCACAGTGAGGCCTCCAGTTTCAAAAATGTGTGTGTGCTCCTGCACCTAATGTATATGCATATTCAGTGTGACTGCATATGGAAATGGAGCATCCATGCCAACAGTTTTCCAGCCAACAGGCTTTTTGCATGTGTGAGTCTCAGAGAGTTCTGTGCTTTTGGGGTAATTGCGCGTGTAAATCCAGCGGGCAGTCACACACAGCTATAACCTGTACAGCTGCATTAATACCTTTTTTTAAACCATCTCACAAAAGCTAGTGAGAAAAATGATACCATTTTAGACACCTGGTCCTTGAAATAATAATAGAAAACTCCTAAAAACTGATTATGGATCGTGAAATGATGTGGTTCAGCTTTCAAAACCTGCCTCTGCATCCCCCTCATAAACACAGGTCACTCTTACATTTAGGCACTCTAAGATTTGTGGTTTTAATTACAAGCAAATCATTTTTTGAGGCAGTAAATATAAATTGATGCTGTTCTAAAATCTAAAGGGATAAAGTTAATATTAAAAAAAGAAATAGGAAGAAATAAATAAACATATAACAAGAAAAAGTTAGTGGAGCAGCTGTGTAAATAATGCAAACAATGTTAAAGAATAAAAGGAAACTGCCAGAGCCACTTGGGATGAGGAAGGAGCCTAAAATCCCTGATTGCTCTAACTAGGTCTGGCTCATTGCTTGTGCCTGGTTTTTTCTGCCAACTCCAGGTCTGCCTTAGAAGGCACTTTCTTGAAAGTCAATGGAAAAAAGGAAGGAAAATGAGGTTATCCCATAAAATAATCTACTACTATTTGGTAAGGGCACAGGAATAGAGAATGAAGCAATGGTTTAATACTGGGACTAGAAACTGTATGAAGTAATTAGCTGAACATTTACTTCATTCATTAGCGCAGAGCAAATGCTGAATTGTGCTGAAGTCAATGAAAAATTTCCACAGTTTCCCTTGCAGGCTTTGCTCGTCCAGGAAAATGCTCTGAACCTCAAACTCCAAGATACGTTTGTGCACCTGGAGCTCTGCAATTGGAAGCCACCAAGCTGAGAAAGGCATCTCTAATGTCCTGGGGGCAGGCAACCTGTGGTTCTGGGTGAGTTCTCCATGCGTTTGAGTTTTGTAACAGTTTTCAAGGTCTTGAAGATAGTCTATGATCAGCAGAGAAGAAAAACTAAATCAAGTAATGAACATGCTCTTGTCACTTAGAAGTTGCATAAAATAAATCAGTAACATAAAATACCATGGTTTACTCTAAGTAGAGAACTGTTGCTCGGATGTAGAAGGATGTAAATTAAATTTGCGAGACTTTACTAAGAGACAAGGTGCTGGGAATAATTTATTAGCTAAATCCTAATGATTATTGCTTGACCGTGTAATTGTTACTTTGTAAATGAGTGTAAGGCTTCGAAAAGGAGCCAGGGAAGCTCCCTCTGCACAGGAGCTCCATGTTTCTCTGCAGGCACACACTGCTGTGGAACACATGAAGCCTGTCCAGTGCCATTTCCTGAAATAGGGCCATGGGAGAGGGAAGCCAATGCAAACTTCAGCAGGACTGGACTTTGAGAGGGTTTCTAAGTAAAGTCCAACTGGCACAAAATAAAGGCACCTTGTGGGCTCTGGCCCTCACCAGCTGTGCTGGGCACTGCCACAGAACAGGAACTTAAGGATGGTCATGCTCTCTTAGCTCACACTGTTGACCCAGTGCCTGGGCCACCTTGGTGAGCTTGCAAAGCATTTGCTGTTCCTGTCCAATCATGCTCCCATGTCCTCGGTTCATTGGGATGAGGGCAAACACTTATTGCTACTTTTGCAATATTGATTGACTGAGAGCTATATCCTTCCCCAAATTTCATCAAGGTTTTCTCTGGTTAGTAGATGCTTTATGGCCCTTATTATGAAGTACAGTTGCTGTATGATGTCAGATAACAGTTATGTGGGGTTTGGGGGTTTTTTTTCAGTTTCCTTTGCCAAGTCTGAGTTCCTTGCTTCCTGATTGAGTTGATTTGCTACCTTAATTTTTAGAAAATATTTTTTTAGTATCTGTGTGACATTATGTGTGTGTGCAGAAAAACAATTTCAAATTTAATTCTATTTCTGACTGAAATCTATTCATCTGTACATCTATGACCTTTTTGTCTATCAGTCTTTCCATCTACCTGTTTATTTTTCTCTTTGTCTAAATATATGCATAAAGTATGTAGGTGTCTATTCAATAGGGCAATTCTGGTCTTAGAATTTAATTACAACCTGAGGTATCTGTTGTTCTAAATTTCTGTCCCATCCTGCATCAAGGAGATCTGTAAGACTTAGAGAAAGATAGAACATCTCTATGTAGTTTTTACCTGCTAATAGTGTCTCTATCATTGCAAGATCTGGCAAGAGTCAAACACCACGTTATCCCAAAGGTATGTAGAGCATGCAGAGCTGGCTGGGAGATTAACAAGTTTTCTGTGGAAGGAGGGTACATCTGCAAGGGTGAGGAGAGCTTTCACTGGTGTGCCACTTGGAAATGCAGATGAACTCTGTAATAGGTGCGGTGCTTTTGCTCAACAGCTGCAATCTTTTCATTGTACCTCTTTTGTTGAATTCAGATAAAAGCACTTCATCGTCAACAAATCTAATATCTGTTCTTGTCCCACTTGAAAGGGTCAAATGAAATTTCCCACCAGAGAACAAAAAAACCTGAAGCTCCCTAGTGAGTTTGGGTGGCAGTGTGCCAAGAGAGAGGGGAGGGGAGGCGGTGGTGTCTGCGGTGCCTCAGCAGAGCAATAATGTCAGTGAGGACGAAAAGCGCTCTCCAGGCTCACAGTCACACGGCAGGAGAGGCAGGGTTAGCGCGGCAGCCAGACCGGAGCTGTGAAATCGCCCCCTCCCGAGCTGCTGGGGCCGATCCTCCTCCTCAGACACTCCTGTTCAAGAGATCAGATGAAGCTCTTTGGGGTTGCTGTCTCGTGGTGCAGGTGGTCAAGAGGCCGGGGTGCTCAGGCTGGACTGAGAGCCCAGTGCAGAGGAGGGGGAGCCTCTCGCTGACCTTGGTCATGGGCAGTGTTTCCAAGGTACCTGGCTCTGCAGAGAGGAAAGGTTCAGGAAGGTGGAGGGGAGGAGAAGATGGAAACTCTCTTAAGACTCTCTCCAGTCAGGCATTGCTCAGGATACTGGTTGGATCTCTATGCCATATTGAGAGAAGGACTTAAAAAATGGCTTTCTTTTACAATAACAGCATAAAACAATTATAAAAATATACCCAAACCTTCAGCAGAGCTGCAGCATATGTTATTAAGTCCAAGACATTTCAGACATTGCACCAAATGCAATGTATAGATGTCTGGCAGCTGAGGGGGGGAGCAGGTGTATATTTAGCCCTTTCATATGTGCTCTTAAGTGCATGTAAATATTTGCTAGGTCAGAGCTTCTGTGTGCTAATGAGCCCCATGTGACAAAGTGTCCATTTCCCAGGAGGCTGTGCTTTGCACACTCTCTCAATCCTCTGCAGTGGCAGTGCAATGTGTTCCTACTTGTCTTGTACTAACCCTGTCTCCCTGTGTCACTGTAGAGGCAGCTCCACCTACACTGCAGAAAACAACTTATCCTGATAGTGGCAGGTCATAGGGGCAGGGACATAGTCCTTGTGCAAGGCTTCCTGATATCTTCCAAGACCCCAAGTCTTGAACAAAAACCTAGAAAGAAGTTGAAGATGTGGTCAGAAATAAGGCTGTTTTCATCTTTCAAGATAAAACTACTACAAGTTCTTTGCATTACTTGCTCAGGTTATGGAATAAGACAATCTAGAGAACTGCTGCAATGTAAACTCGGGGAAAATCCATGACCTGTTCAGGGCACGGGATAGGCAGTTTTAGCACGAAGAAGGAAGCACCATAATGAAAGGACCCATCACCCACACCCTCTTCCCATATCAGCAATTGGGCTCAGTTATGAGAATAAAAGGGACCTTGGCTGTGAATGACTTAGGGCAGCATAAATATGTATTATGAATTTTAGGCTCAGACATAATTAAATGCCATTTGTCAGATCTATGCTTGTTTTTTATCTCATTTGAGTTTTACAGAATGAATTAACTAACAAATGTGCCTCTGATTCTACCACAACAAATCATTTCTCAGAATGGTTGCCTCCAAGGAGCAGTGAGAGAGTGACTGGGGGGAGTGACCTTCTACTGTGAAGTTGTCACGTTCCAGCAGAGCCCTGAGTGGCAATGACAGCCTCAGTAATGGGGAGCCTGTAGTGGCCTGGCAGTCTTGTTGATAACTAGTTAATTTATTTAGTGCAGTGGTGCAGAGAAGAAGATCTGGAGTAAAGGGTGGGGTGAGCTGAGCCTTGGGGTTGAAATATGTAAATATTCTGGTTTTGAGAAAAAAAAATAAAAATTCATTGTCACTAAATGAGGTTGGTGACAGGTGCCACTGACAAGCAAATAGGCAACTGTTTGTACCAATGCAGCTTTCATTAGAAAAATGATACAGCAAAGGTATGGTCAGTATGTGCATAGTTTGGGTAATAGAGCTGTAAGTGCTTCTCTCCCAGCCCTGTGAAAGCGTGTTTAGGGCACAACAAGTGACTGTAGTTCTGAGCCAGGAGAGTCATAGGATGAGAAACAAAGAGTCTGTGTGCCTTCAACAGGTGAAAGGGAGAAAGAGTTAGGTGAAGAAATCCTTTCCTTGCAATTTAACTGTATCTTGAAGAGTTATCTCAATTGTTCCAGGACATGAAAGCAAAAACTCCTTCTTCTACTTAGTAAATTACTGTAGCAAACAGCTGGATTTGCGAGCCAGGACTTAGCTGTAGCTCTGAAGTGTTAATGAGTGCTCAGGAATTTGTGGGTGGTGCATACTTTAAAGGATCTGATGTCTTCTTCAAGTGACAAGCTCCTGCCTCAGATCCATTGGTAATGTCATAAAACAGATACCCAAAAATCAAAACATTAATTTTGTTTGGAGAGTCCCACCTGTTGTCCCTAGCAGGTGACCTTCTGCAGCTGTACTCTTCATACTGCATAGTTCATACATTTATAAAAGTGCTTTGTCATATCAGGTTAATGAAAATATGCAACAAACGCTCTGAAGTGAGCTGGAAATCAGCACTGGCAAACTGGTGAGTCAAACAAGTAGAGCTGATAAGAGTTTCCTCTCTACACCTCTGCAGACCTTAATATATGAAAGAAGATGGTGAAGAGTATTTAACAAATAACATGGTGTCACTTGAAAAACAAATCCAGATGGTGATGTTAATGTATCCAGTGACTTAACCATAATGCCATGTGTCTGCAGGAAAACAATAACCCCCACACAGCCCAATCCTGCAAACCTCAAGTCATACACACTGAGTTCTCTTATAAATGAGCAGAAAGAAACAGCAGCCAGCGGCCAGGTATCGACAGGAATACTGGTAGCAAGTGTTGGATCTCCCCCATGAGCGCAGCCATTCTCATGGCAGGCTGAGGAAAAGCATATTTCCCTCTTCCCCAATGAGGGAAGAGATGCTCCTGTCCTCATCTGCTGCCCCAGAGGTGTCCAGGGATCTTTTCAGCCTGCTTCCATCTTCTTTTTGCTCTTCACAGGCCCTGCATGTGTCAGTGCAGCTGAGCTATGTCCTCCAGCTTCTGGAGGGTGTGGAGCACACAGTGCACCCACACTGGACACCTCTGCTCTTGGACTCAGCGCATGAGAGTACACAAGGAATTTCCCCTGAACATTTATTATCCCTAGTACCACAGTCAACAGTTGGCTGGGTAACTGAGCAAATTTACTTGAACTCTTTATTTCCCAGGTCTTATTTTTCTAAGGAAGGCAATAAATCAATGACAGGAAAAGTACTCACCAGGCAGAAATTGGGTAGCTCCATGACTTAATCAGCACTGATTAATGCCGGTTGGGAATCTATCTCTGCATTTCTTTGGAATACATTTTGGAAAGTCTAGTAGTTCCTAGCAGAGTTTTGCATGAAAAATAAATTACTTGCATATTCCTGTCTCTCCTTAGCGACCAAGTTCCTTGAGGCTCACACCGTGTTTGCACGTAGGTGTGCACGGGTGCTCTGTGGAGCAGTGCTCCCTCCAGAGATGAAGGCAGATGGTCGCTGGAGAGCCCAGTGCCAGGTCTGGGTGACAGGAGCGGAAAGGCAAGGACAGCCACAGCCGGATGAGACACTTCGCTTCCTCCCTGGCTGTAACAAACTGAGAACGCCAAAGATACGTCAGCCAGAGATGGGGATGGGGGACGGAGCTGCGTCAGAAACAGCTTTTCTTCTGCGGGGGTGGAAGAGGAGCCATGACTCCCGAGGAAGGTCAAGGCCGGCCAGCAAACAACCCGGGCAAGAAACCCCCAGACGGATAAACAATCCAGACATCTGGTGAGATCCCGGCATCGCTGCAATCAGGGAGGTTTTGGCACCGACTTTGACACTGCCAGGATTTCCCTTGTAATTAGCAGCATGCAGCCTGTCTGGGGAGGATGTTCCCTCCGGAAAGCTGCTGGGACCGAGCTTAATCCCTGTGAAGCAAAGAATAACACCCACTTAAATCTCTGGCCCCTCAGATAATCAGAAAAATACTAATTTGAACTCACTGAATATTAGATGCTACCGATAACTAACTACTAATAACTAACTGGCTTGGTTACTGCCCAGATTTTTTAGGGGGCTTGCAGTGGGGCCACCAGCACAGCACTGGAACAGACTTGGAGCAGCCACAAGAAGGACTCAGAGCTTGAATTACAGCAAAGGGAGCATAAACCTCAGAGCATGCAGAAGTGTCTGCATACCCTTCATAGCCTCAGAAAGTTAGGTGGGCACATACAAGCCAGGCAAATTAAACCACTGTATGACATAAGGCTCAGACTGGTAAAACTATCAACAATAATAGATATTGCAGTTCCTACACTGATCCAGCCACACACACACATAAAATACCTCCACAATAGGGTGTTTCTTAAAAAAAAAAAAAAAAAAATCTGTGTTGTTAAAGACCTTAGCTACCTGTATTTGAAGATCGTTGTCTGAAAAGATGAAAAACATACATTTTCATTTCATTTCAGATTAGCATGGTAAACAGCTGGATCTGTTCTTTCAAGTGGAGCATTCGGCTCCATTTGTTAGCTTTGTTGCTGATATTTCACCTCTCTTATTTACTTAACATAGTTTGACAAGAAATTCTCAGTGAGATAATATATCTACATAAAAGACTGGCTCGGAGAACAAGTCCAGGGGTTTCAGTGGGACAGAATCAATTATTTACGTCTTTGCCATGTTGGTCTGCCTTCATTCCACAGAAAGCACTCGGAAGAGCTACCCAACCAGCTGCACATTTTTGGTAGAGAAATACATGCTATTCTTAGAGAAAAAAAATAACATCAGTATAAAGCAGAATTGCACCCACTCGCGAACAAAATCAAATCCCAAGTGATGGAAGCAAACACCCTGCAAAACAACGCCCTCTCCCCAGCCAGGCAGGATGGCCCCTGCTGCAAAGAGCAACCAGTACAAACAGAATCAGCAAATGTTCCCATTGCTTTTTGCCACACAAAATTAGACAAACTGTATAGAAGTCAGCTTGATTTCTCCCAAATAGCACAGTAGAAATGATCCTTACACAGCAACAAGCTGGTGCCAAGGAGTTTCTGAGGCTGAAGTAAGGCAGATGATGGAGGATACCTACATTCTTCAATAAATATCAGAAAGGAGAATTTCTTACCCACTCTGAACGGCTCAAACACATAAACCAGAGCAGTTTCACAGGCAGCCCGTTCCAGCTCAAATCAGCACACGCACCCTGAAGAGACCCAAGCCACTGGAGTTTCTGTGTTTCAGCGGCGTGTGATGGGACCATGCCAAACATCAATCCAAAGGCAGGCAGCCACGCTGTAACCAAAGGCTGCCAGGCTGCAGGGACAATGAAGAGGTTCCAGCTCCTGCAGCAGCATCACCGTAAGCGACGATGGGAAGTTTTACAACCCGTGAGCACTTTGTCAGTCAGAGGTCAATGCGAAGGGATGAAGAATATGAAAAAAAAAAAGAAGCATAAATGAAAAAAATAAATAGCATAGAGAAATGAAAGAGAATGGGCAATGAATTTAAAAAAAAAAAAAAAAAAGAGAGAAACCAAAGCATACTAAAAACTTACTCAAAGTAAATCCCAGGCCTTCATGATGTTCCTGCAGAAGCCTAGAGGAAATCTCCCCCTCACTTTGATGATGGAGGGTCAGGTCCTTAGGAAAAGGGATAAGTTTGGACATAACAAAAAGAAAGAATGTACTGCAAAGTGAAGGAAAATAAGTGAGTGGTGCCGTACAAAAATAATGATTTGGTAGCTAGTAGGCAATATTGTCGTCTCTGTACACATCCAAGGACTTAAGTGACCCACTACTCTGGCTGAGGATTTGCTCCATTAATAATAAGAAAGAGCAATTTAAACTATAGCTTTTTTCATTGTATTTTATACAGGTTTGGGGAATACGTTATCAAAGGCTCCAATTCTGGCCAAAGTCCACAGGAATCATCACCTGTGGTCAGGCCCTGGATAGAAAGATCAGAGCTATCTTTGCGTAGCCCTACCACCAAAAACAGATCAATCAGAAGTAACTCAAAAGGAAATAGTCTACAGGGAGCAGATGAAGATGCATTTAGAGGAAATAATCCCCATTCAGGATGCCATTATTAAAAGGGAGATAACTATCAGAGCTAAGATATGTCAGGGCAACCTCGTTGACATGGGACTGGAGAACTTCCACTGTAAAAGCAGAGAAACTAGGTCAGTGCTTTTTGAAGAGAGGAAAGCTCAGGGTGGACATCATTATTTTATACATGATTCTAAGGGGAATAGCTACGAGAGATGTCAGAAAACTAGTGTCAAATACAAGAACAAATGGACAGGCTCTAAGAAAGGGAAATGAAGAGAAACTAAAGGAGGCTTGAGCTCAAGGGATATAAACATTTCTGTACACATTAAGTAGTTGATGCAAGGACTGGGTTACAGAAAGGGCTAATAAGTGCAACTGATAAGGATTTGGGAAAGGAAAAGCTTTGTGGAGTACAACCACCTGAGAGCAGACAATTTTGTCTCTTGATCTTGTCTGTCCCTAGAATTGCCCAAGTTTCAATCTCAGAATTACTTCAAGGTTCAGATACAGTAAATCTCTGTGCAAGCGCAATAGATTGAAGTGACAATTCAGTTTATCACTCAAAGATAAAACTCAGAAGAGCATTTGCCTTCTAATTCTGTTAATATAAATGTAATTACAAGGGCTAATTCCAATTCAAATGTTAACTAATAAGGACTGGTGGAGGTAGCAGCCTACAGAGAAAGAGATGATGCTGGAATCCCCGATTCTTACGTTTGATCGATAGTTCAGTACTAATAGACTTCATTTATGAATTGGACTATGTGGTTTGAAAATGAGCCTAATTATTGGGCTGCGTGAGTATAGACACACACAGTTTTCTAAGCACTAGAATATTTGCATGTTGCAGTTGTCTCTATACAAGAAAGAAAAGCCTCTCTGTGGTGTTGTAACACATTAGAATAGTCTTTATTTTAAAAAAAGCAGCATGCTAACTATCATGCAAGTGACTTCCAAAACATGCTGCCTTAAACACAGACCAAACCGATATTCTTTGCTGTAAGTACCAAAGATGTAAACCAGTCACTAGGGGGAAAAAAAGAAGTAGATTGAGGTAGTAGCCTGGGGCAAAGGGAATTTGAAAACAGAGGAGAATCGGTGGACTGTGCAGTCTAGGGCTCTTTTAGGGCATTTTCTTATATCGTCTGAAATTTAAAGGCAGAACTTCATCTGGTAAAAATAAGCATGGCATTATTGAAGCTGATGGAGTTAAGCTATGGATCTGGTCCCAAATACGTATTCTAATACTTTTAAAGGAGAAAACAGGAAAAAAAAATTTAGCAGCAATATAATAGGCACAAGATTGAATATGTGTCAAATTCTGAGATGCTGCAAAAAGTGTAATACCAACCCCGTTCCTTGGAAATTTTCCTTGTTTAGAATAATATGGTTTAGGATATGGTTTAGGAGTGATTATGGTAGTGCTAGGTTGACAGTTGGACTAGGTGATATTGAAGGTGTCTTCCAACCTTGATGATTCTGTGATTCTGTAATAACCTTTTCCTGCTGTATTACCTTGGTCTGAGTAATGTCACAAACCTTCTTCCCTCCTAGCCCAATGGTTAAACAAGAGAGGTTTTGATGTGAAAGTCTAAGGAGGAAAGAGTCTGAGCATGCTGTAGCTCTTTCCCCCTCCATTGAGCTCAGTGGTAGCAGGAATGTGCCTGCACCTTCCAGATCACAAAAATCCGTGGTGATGAGATGCTCAGAAAACTTTCAGATCAATTTTGAACCGCCAGGGTGTGATACTGAGGTGAACTGGCCCATCTCAACCACCGTTATAGCCACTGAGACATTGATGTTGACACGGAACCAAAAATTTGTCACGACGCTGGGAAAGAGCAGGGATCAGAGAGTGAGTGATACTGATCAAAGCAGATGAGAGTCAGGAATGTTTATCCAGGAGGTGCAAACTCAGACACATACCTCGGTGATCTGAAGCCGTCAGAGTTAATATGCTGTCTATTAAAATTTGTTCAAATACAGCACCTGTCACAGCACGTACAGGAAAAGGGTTTGTTAGGTCAATCTTACATGAGAAGGGCGAGGTGTAGTCAAGAGGAGCTAACCCCAGCTGGCTGGCAGTGGGTGTTGTGTTATCTGTGTACCTTGTCTTCTCCTAGGCACCAAACCAGAGGTTAATGCACTACGTGGACTTTGGTTTTACTCTAGTATGACCATTTCTCACACTCTTAATAACATTTGAATGTCTGCAGTGCTAAAGCAGGTGGCTTCTAAGAGTACTCTGTGAGGAAGGGGAATGCAGTGCTTGTGTTTTACTGGTTGTCTGCAGGAGAGAAGAGGTTGGAGATGGGTTTCTTATAGCCAGAGCTCTCTATAGCTCACCACCCCGTTGCACCTTGGTGAGTCAGTGCTTTCAGGAAGGCAAGTGGCAGATCTCGGCAGCACAGCAGCCACAAGCCTTGTACCACTGTGCTAATGCCCTGCTGCTGTTTGGGTTGTGTATGTAGCAGTGCCATTGGGAACATTTACAATATATTCTATACTGAAGAAATGCTGTCCAGTAAGTTTTCACCTCTCACTAGGTGCTTGAAATGACATGCCACTATCAAACAGCTGGGCACTCTATAGAGAGATCTTTCTTATCTGTTTGATATACATGCTATCACAAAAGATTACTTGTATTATTGTGTGTCCTTAGGCAATAGCAAAACAGCAAATCTGTATTTTGGGCAGTCCCAAATGTCACTGTTCTATCCATGCCGTGGTTGCTATACTTTAACCCAAACTTTGAAAGCTCCCTGCATATCAGGTAGTTTCAGAGCAGACCCGTGTTCTTAATGAGCAAATGAAGTTACTGTTACTTTAGTTTATTCTAAGTGTTGAACCCAGCATGAGATCTAACCTGGAATAGTCATCTCGAGAATATTGCGGTGGAAAGTAGAGCGTAGGATTTAACACTGGAAATTAGAAGTTGATCCTACTTCTTATACAAAATTGAGATTGACAAAATTGAGGTTTATCTACATAAACCTTTAAACAAAGATGTGGCTCTGAATCGAAATTAGG
Source organism: Chiroxiphia lanceolata (assembly GCF_009829145.1). NCBI lineage: Eukaryota > Metazoa > Chordata > Aves > Passeriformes > Pipridae > Chiroxiphia > Chiroxiphia lanceolata. The sequence continues at coordinate 4,596,877 of NC_045647.1, read as the reverse complement.
GAACTGGAGAAATGAAATTGAGGACTTTGTGCTCTTAAAGGAAACTTGCCCAGCAAGACTGTCAGCAGCGGAGAACTAAGCACAGACATTAATGGAGTCAGTTCTTTTTCTGGAGGTCAATTTTTAATAAATCAAGATTGTTTAAAAATTACTATTATTAATTAATTAAATTTATACTTGGAGCTTAGCCCTCTTAGTTTTGAAGAGTCTGTACACCAAATTGGTATGAATGACAAATGGAAAGAAAGGGAAAGAAGTCATTATTTAATTAACTGCTGTTCAAATTGGATCTAATGCTAGCAATGGGTTTGGATGTCTGTCCCCCACAAGTACAAGCAAAGGGGCTTTTGCAAGTCTCTCGCTGCGCTCAGATTCCATAAGGCAGCCTGCCCTGTGTCTGACTATAATGAAACTGAAAAAGGGTACGTTTAGATTCGAGAGAAGTTCTTTACTGTGAGGGTGGGGAGGCCCTGGCACAGGTTGCCCAGAGAAACTGTGGCTGTCCCATCCCTGGAAGTGTTCAAGACCAGGTTGGAAGGGGCTTGGAGCAACCTGATATAGTGGGAGGTGTCCCTGCCCAAGCAGGGAGTTGAACTAGGTGGTCTTTAGGATCCCTTTCAACCCAAACCATTCTGTGATTCTCTGATGAGTATTATGTTCCTCTCCAAAATGTGATCTCGAAAAGACAGAGTAACATAATTTGGAAGTATCTTATGGGTCCAAAAGTCCAATAGCAAAGTGTACAAAGTGGAATTGCATAGCTGTACAAGCAGTTTCTGGACTTGGGTGAATGAGGGTGAAAGTAACTGAACAGTGCTCGTCTGAAAGAAAAACACTCAGCACAAAACAAGGAGTTTACCTAAACTGGAGATCCTAACATGGAAACAGGCAGGATTAGGCCCTTTGCATGCAGAGAGGGACCAACTGGAAGAGGGAAAAGGGGTGACATCCAAGACAATGTGGTACCAAAGGCAGGGGGCTGGAGGTGAGTGAAATAAGAAATGAAGAGGCACCATGTTGGCATGAAGTGATATGCTGTCACAGGCAGCTCCCAAGCTGATCCCACACTTAAAAATAGATTGACATTTATCCAGGAGGCGAGTTTGTTATTCTGTAACTACAGCATTTTCTATTATGTTTGATAAGGGAAAGAAGATTGCATCTTGGTCAGAAATATAAAAATTCGTCTCCTAGCAGGGGATAATAGCAGGAGAACAGGGGCAGACGACAACTGCAGACTTAAAAGAGTTCAGTGCATTCCCTGGTAAGAAAGGCATGTTCTGTGCTGGGCTGAGATGCCATCCCATGGCCAGGCCACCCCTGTGGATCCCAGGCTGGGGGGCCATCCCAGAGGCAGCTCCCTACTCCCCTCCCCTCCAGAACTGCCCCCCTTGGGTCTCTCTGGGCAATTCTTCTGCAAGTCAACTTAATATTCCACAGGAAGTCATTAGAGGAGGAAAGACAAGGCCAATGTGCCTGTAAGACCCTGATCTAGGGGAAGTTTTGGGATGAAATTAGTGTAAAAGGGGTGTTGGCTGTCAAGGAGGGGGTGTGCCTGTCAGTCTGTGTGCACACACATGTTTATGTGGAGGGAGGCTACAAGAAAGATGGAGAAAGACTATTTACAGAAGCATGTAATGACAGAACAAGGGGCAATAGCTTCAAACTGAAGGAGGGAAGATTTAGATTGAATATTAGGAAGAAATTCTTCCCTCTGGGGATAATGAGGCCCTGGCACAGGTTGCCCAGAGAAGCTGTGGCTGCCCCATCCCTGGAAGTGTCCAAGGCCAGGTTGGACGGGGTTTGGAGCAATCTGGGATAGTGAAGGTGGCCCTGCCCATGGCAGGGGGTGGAACAAGATGGTCTTTAAGGGACCTTCCAGCCCAAACCATTCTTTGATTCTATGAACATATCCCAAGACAAATATGAAGAATGTAGTATGTCTTGCCTGACTTTTGCAGTTGCACAATGGGTAGTGCAAAAACCTTAACTTTGTGCAAAAGAAAAAAAATCCAAAGCTCTTTTGTTTCAGTGTGTAACTGTTGATCTAAAATGGGAGTTCTTGTTTTCTAATTCACAAAGCTTAAAAGATTGCTCGTTTTATATTAAAATGATAGCCTTTGCAAGAGACCTTCAATCTAATTAAAGCCAGGAGATTAGCATCCCTTAGAATATTTGCAAAGCCTGCAATGTGAAGTTAATGAAATGTGTACACTTTTATAAAGCTTTAATTTTTAATGAAATAATTCAGGACATGGTCCTTACTCCTCTGCCTTATCTGCCTTTCCAAAACAGTGACTGTTTACAAACAATGCGAAGTTCTGGGGTGAAGAAGTCAGGGGAGAAGATTGTCAAAGGCTTCTTGGTAATTGCTGCAAGCCCGTCTTTTATCCTTTCTGTTCAGCCTGAAAATGCTATATCTCTGATTAATAATAATGACTGAGAATATAATTTCAGAGTGGCAGTTATTTCTGAAGGTTATGGATATATGTGTGTATATATATATATATATAAAATATATAAATATAACATTTTTATGTATCACATGTAACATGTACTGTATTTATTTATATAAATATATATGTGTATAGTAAGTTATACATACAATTTTGTATAAAATCACAGTGACTGCTAAGGGACCTTAAATAAAGCAAGTAAGGGAATTTGTTGCAAGGGAATGTCTCATATTTGAGGAAATGGGCTGAGCTCAGAGGCAAGGGAGCAGCCAGGGCTGTAGCAATCTAGTTCAGAGGGGATGACCAAAGGAAACCCTAAGCAATTCCAACCTCCTTTCAGGTCAGCCTCCTCTAATGATGACCCCACTCCTCTGTTATCACTTGAGAAGGAAGAAAAGAGGGAAAAAACTGAAGCAGAGAGAGGAGCAAGCCCTATTCAAAGACAGGGCTGCTCTCCGTGGTGTCACCAGGCAGAGTATCCCCCGGGGCCATGCACACCCTGTCCTGGGCTGATTTGCAAACAGCTACACTGTTAGAGCTGTTTACCTGATTTGCTCCTTTCACCCTTTGCATTGCTGTCTCTGAATTTTGTCGTTGGAAAGAGCTGGCTGTTGCATTCAAAATAGTACTTTTTTATAGAGCCAGCCCTACTTTACATTATGCTTACTGGATCTTTCTGAAACCTAAATGTTAGAATATCCTAATCTTGCTCTACATTTTAAAGCTGAAAGATAAACGTGTTGTTTAATGAAATCCACAACACTACAAGAATAGTAACCATTGTGTTTCTTCATTTCAAAGGACGGCTGAAATCTAACATCTGGTGTAACTGTACAAACCTGACCTTAGGTCACAGTAAGTATTGTATTGTTGATGATGGATACGCTTTTTTCATTACCATGCTGTCTCCATTCTTTCAGCATCCATGCTGTGAATCCCCAGTTATAACCAGGACTATTGATAAATACCGATTTTTAAAATACAATTCCTTTTTTTTTCTCACACTTTTAAGCATGCATTGTAAGATATTTTCTTTTTAAATACCTCCTATAGTTTGTTGTCAACAATATGCTATTATTTGAGCAAACTTTTCTGCATGATAGCTCTAACACACAAGGATCAAGGATTGTGTGTCTGAAGATGCAGCTATGATTCTAAAAGAACAGTGTCACTAAAAGGTGATCCTCTGCCTCTAATGCCTTCCCCTGTACTTTCCTCTTTGGATGCTTGTTTCCTTAAAGCCCTTGTAGAACTAGGGTTTAAGGTTTAAATTGGGAAGCAGATGTGGACACCTGTGAATGTGTCTTTGCACATCATTGTTTCAAGATTTCAGCCCCTGTGCAGGAAATGAGGCCCTGCACTGTCCTGTGTGATTGATGGCCATTATTTCTAAGATCTGGGGTAATGCAGACTAGATCAGTGACTGCGAAGCAGCAGTGCTGTAACCAGGGCCCCCAGCAAGCCCAATGATGTACCAGTCAAGAAATGAAGATACTGCCCTCATAGCTGGAAGTTCTGGTCAAATCTTCACTAAATAAAAGCCACCAGAAACTCCAACACTGAAGTGGGTAGATTTAATGATGATTTCTATTTGCTTGCTTTGTTTTGAGTGTATTCACCCCCCCCAACTTTTCCATTTTTTCTCCAAGAGCTTCACAAGGCTCTTAGCACCACGTCTTTAATTTTTTTTCCCCTAAAGCTATGCAAACTCAAAACTCTTTTCCAGTTCTTTCAGGCACCGGGAGCCCAGGCTCATTCAGATTTGCCTCATTCAGAAATGCTGACTGGGATTGCTGGACACACCAACAGGAAAGGGGAAAGGTTTCCTGCCCTAATGCATAGGTTGTAATGCACATGCTGTGTTCTCACTAGGTGCTAACATTGGTTCATGATGTTGCTGCATCATACAGTGGAGGTAAAGCAGAATATCCTTGGCTCATCCTCTTGCTGCCTACAGAGATGTGCAGAATGAAGCTCTGACTCCCTGAAGTCCCTACACTTTCACTAACCCAGCACTAACCAGCACGGAACATGTCTGAAGGAATGACATTTACACTTTTAAGCAACATCTATTCACTTCAGTTCTGCCGAAGCTAAATACGTTTATGGATTTGTTCGTAATTATTTTTGGAGTAGAATTCTGTTTGTTTGACAATATCTGAAAAATTAAATACCTGGGGCAACATTGCTGAGTGCAGCTGGTACATTGGAAATGCAGGGAAATACTTGCTGTAATTGTGAGGGTTTTATTTAATAGCTTTGAAGGCAGAGTTAACTCATTCGGTGAGGACAGATTGTTTGATGGGCTGATGGCACTGCCCTCTCTGGCACGAGCTGCTGGCCTTGTCCTGGCTGCACAGACAGGTCTGTGCTTCCCATGGGTGGAGAGTAGGGTCAGCCCTTGGGACATTGACCTCTTGGAGTGACTTGAGACGAGGCCACCAAGGTGATTAAAGGGATGGAGCACCTCTGCTACGAAGAAAGGCTGAGAGAATTGGGACTGTTCAGCCCAGAGAAGAGAAGGCTTTGGGGTGAACTAACTCTGGACTTCCAGTACCTGAAGGGAGCCAAAAAGAAAGATTGAGAGGGACTATTTACAAGGACCTGGAGTGACAAGGGCCAATGGCTTCAAACTCATAAAGAGTAGGTTTAGATTAGATATTAGGAAGAAATTCTTCCCTGTGAGGGTGGTGAGGCCCTGGCACAGGTTGCCCAGAGAAGCTGTGGCTGCCCCAGCCCTGGAAGTGTCCAAGGCCAGGTTGGATGGGTCTTGGAGCAACCTGGGCGAGTGGAAGGTGTCCTGGCACTAGGCTTCTGTACCATGAGGATGGAGAAGGCCCAGGTGTGCCAAGCTGTGAACTGAAATGCATTGGCAGGACAGTTGACAAATATTCTATATTCTTCCCACCCATTCTGCACTTTCCATGACCTCTCCCTTTCATTGGTACAAGTAAATTGAATTCAGCACATTTAAAGACCCTGTCTGGATCCATAACATTCATAACCATGCTGTAACCATGAATGAAAAGCTAAGAGAGAATATGGTTTGTATCCAAGGGCTCTTTTGCTTTTTATATGTTTACATATACCAGCCAATGGTCAGCAAATAAGCGCCACGGCTTGTAATGAAATGTTCGAACCATCTGTTTTAATCTGTGATTTAATTTCACTGTAAAATATTAAAGTTGTTCCGATGGTTGGGTTGGTATGGCTGCTTTATATGAAAAGGATTGAGTATCCCAGAGCAATTACATTGCACCAAGCCCATGCTACGGGTATTATATTCTGTATTGTTATTTTGTTCCATTAAGAACATTAAAAGCCTTCTTAATACAGTATGACAGACTTTTAGGTCTCTCTTTTTTTTTTTTAGAAACAAGTAGCAAATGCTGAGGACAAGTGTAAAAGGAAAAGATATTGGCGAAAGAATCATCTTTTTGATGATCCTTCAAGAGGAACAATGGAACTGGCTTCTAAGAGAGGTGGTCAATGCCTCAGGCTGTCAGTGCCTTAAAAAGAGGCGTTTGGACAATGTCCTTATTAACAGGCTTTAACTTTTAGTCAGCCTTGAAGTGGTCAGGCAGTTGGACTAGATGATCACTGTAGGTCTCTTCCAACTGGAGCTATTCTATTCTATCCTGAATAAATGTTTGTGAAAATGCTGAACTGAACGAAACCAGAAATTGGTTTTCTGACATTGCAGCTTTTGAAAGCTGTGGTACTTTTGGAAACCTTTGCTACATTCCCCACTGGCATTGCTTTCTCTTCTGGGACTTCAGAGAACATCCCTTCACAGGCTGGTGACAGTTGTGCTCTGGGTTGTGGCCCCTCAGGTCTTGAAAACATCCAGGGTCAGGGATTCCACAACATATTTGGGAAACCCACTCCAGTGCTTAATGATCCTCACAGTGATTTAATTTTTTCTTCCTTATTTCCAGATTGAACCTCTCTAGTTTGAGGAGAAACTCTCACCCTCTCTCACCCTCCCACCAGTGATGGAAAGAGCTTGTCCCCAACTCCTGGATACCTTCACCGTAGGCACTGAGCTGTGAGGTACTCTCTTGCTTTCTTTGCTCTCGTTTCAACCCCCTGCCATGGACAGGGACACCTTCCACTAGACCAGGTTGCTCAAAGCCCAGTCCAACCTGGCCTTGGACACTTCCAGGGCTGGGGCAGCCACAGCTTCTCTGGGCAACCTGTTCCAGGGCCTCCCCACCCTCATGGTAAAGAATTTTTTCCTAATTTTTTCCACTTCTTTTTGCGAAGTGGGCAGGATCAGTGCAGCGTGCTGCTGGGTTACCACCTCTCTTATTTCATCTGGCATGAACACTTACCTTCATGTGTGCCTTGCAATACCATGATGCCTTGAGACAGTTTTGACTTCAAGGAAGCAATTTATTACTAATTTCTCCAGGTCCACCAGCACAGCAGGCCTGTGGGTTGGCTTGAAAGGAACAGACAGAGGTTCTTCTTTCAGTAGGTACGAGTTTTTCCCCATCCCAGATTTCACATGTGACCTCAAACAAGCCCTACCACTCTCAGTGAGCAGCATCCCATGCCGTGATCCTACTCTGCTTTGTCTCATTGCTTCTCTGAAGGCTGGGAGGGATATAGAGCAATAACAAGGATCTGGAGCTGCTAGTATTGGTCTACACAAAACATAGAGTGTGTTTAGAGAACGGTGAGAGGGACAGGCACACATTCCCTGGTCAGAAACTCCCCATCTCAGAGGCAGCAAGCACTGCAGCCCCATGAACCTCATGCTTTAGCTACTCTAAAGCCCTGTAGGGAGTCAGGGCTAATTAACTCAGTGCTGTGGCATCCTGACATAACTATATGGTTTCTGGATCCCAAGCTAGTATTTCTGCCCAAGCAGTCTGCTTGGCCAATGCTTGCTCAGTGGTCCCCACACAGGACAGGGAGAGGCAGGGATTGCACCCACCAGCTGTCCCCACCCCTGGGCACTGCAGCAGCTGTTTCCCATTGCACCCACTGCCACACGTCGCTCGCTGTTACTTGGAGTATGTGCTACTTGCAATCCATTTTTCCTGAACATAAGCTGGAAATTACTGATTTTTACCTTACACAGCTAGTATAAAAGCACTAATGTCCTAATGAAGAGTCTCACTTAGCTAAATGCTTCATACAGCTGAGTAAAACAAAGAATTTTACTAGAGCTTAACCCAGTCGTTAATAAGCTTTTTAACCCTGACCTTTCAAATCAATGATCTACCACTGGTTTTACCTTTCAAGAAGGAATTCCATTTTCAAGTGATAAAACATATTTTGCACTCCTTACAATCTAATGATTATTCTCAGCGTTACTGGATATATGAGGCCATCAAACCATTAGAAGGTATAAAATGTATTAATGTACAGCATTCACGGCTACATTTGCTTTAGAGTCAATAAAAGGGAAACAATTTATAAAGGGCATTTATGCTCATTATGGAATATCGATAGATTGTTTCTCCCATCGTTTCTGAAGTATGAAGGACTCCCTTCCGTGATGAATAGGAGAGGATTTGCATAAGCTCTTTGATTACACCCTGAACTCCTCCAGCACAGAGCTGTGTGCGGAGGTCTGTGGCCAAGCTTTGGGCTGGAATGCATGTGGGTACTCCCAGGTTTTTCCTTCCCAGGGGACAGAGCATCTCCATTTGAGAATTACTCACATCAGCCATGTGAATGTTCTATAGACAACTATGGTGATTTCAGCAGCAGACATGGATTGTCACAGGGCTGTGGGTAAATGGGATTGATGCTGGAAAAGAAGAAGGGAATTTATTTGTGGGGAAGGTCACGGCTGGAGCGCACAAATGATGGCAGAGCTTTGCAGAGCACCTTCCTAAGCAGGAGGAGGAGGAGAGGGGCTGTTTGACACATATGGGGAAAAAAAACCAAGAGAGGATTTACACGGGGGGTAGAAGAGGCATTAAGAGCACTTCAGCTATAGCTAGAGGCAGAAATTTCATAGTCTCTTCCAGTGAATAACAACTGCAGAAATAAAATCTATGAAGAGTTGAGTGATTAAGGCACTGGCCTGAGTCTCAGCAGACCTGGATTCGGTTCCTGGCTGTTTTCAGATTTCTGCCTGACTTTTGGCAAGCCTCTTCAACTCTCTGTGCCTTGGTTTCCCATCTGTTAAAGAGGAATAATAATATTTCCTTTCTTTCCTGTCTATTCCAGCAGCAAGCTCTTCTGAGCAGGCACTGTCTCTCTCACAGTGTGTACAGAACTTTGCCCTTGGGTTTTGATCCCTGCACTAAAGCAGGAAATACAGGGATGTGGAGCCATAGAAGCCCACTTATTAACAGTTTCTGATTACTAAGGGACTAAAAGGTATGCTATAACCTGTGAAACAGAATTCTTAATATCAGTTGTTCAAGGACAAAAGTAAAAAATTAATCAGTAAAATAGAGAAGGAAAGTAGTTCACATCTCTGTTAAGATTTTTAAGAGTCTGGATGTATCTTCTGAAGTAGAAATATCCCAGTTTGAGGGAACAGAAAAATCATTAGCCACAGCACAAAAGCACAGTTGGCCTCCTCCATTTCTGATCTTGCTCCTTTACACATCTGGCTGCTCTATATGGACAGACCTTTCCAGCATTTCTCACTGACAGGTTGTCTTGATGCACATAGTGGCTTCCTGTGCATGCATATGCTCCTGTTCACCTGGTAGGGTGAAATTGTGCCCACTCACAGGCACACACACACTGCAGGTAATATCAGTTGCAGAGCACTGGTTGAAGAGAACAACCAGCAAATATATAAAATCCAATCTCAGCTGCAGAGACTTTCTGGTAATAAGCAGTCCCAATTAGAAATGCAAATGTCACTGAAAGGGAGCGTGTCTGTTGACAGTAGACTTTGAGGAAAGCTTTGGGTTTAGTGCTAGTAAATTAATCTTTAATTATGAGCCCGCCTCACTTCTGAAAGAGGTGCCCTGCACAGACTGAACTGACAGTATGTGAAGGTTTCAGGCTGTTGTTTTCTTCTGTCAAATGGAACATCTCACCCCAAAAAGCAGAGGACAACCTTGTTGGCTGCTGGTGGATTTAATGCTCTATGAGCTGGGGGTGGCCAGTGTCATTGACTCTTCAGATGACAAGAAGTCATCCACACATTAAAAACATTCGTCTTAAAACAGTATGACTCCCATATTCTTGGTAAATATAAATATCTAGATGAAGAATTATCAAGGTTTGTGAAAGAAACACAGTCCTTGCTCCTGCAGTCCTCTCCTTGCCAGGCTCAGTCACCTGCCCTCCATGCAGAGCACACCTCTCCAGCAGAGAGGGGACCACACGATGCTACACAAACCCTTCTTCAGGCCAGCAAGGAGAATGTCCAACATCTCCACTCCCGTGCTGGCTGGATTATTAAAACAACTCTTCCACTTCCAAGTAAGTAAATAAATCTCACTGGCAAGTTTGTCTTGTGTCAGCCAACATCTTATCTCCCCAAAAACTGGGCTGGTGTCCTGCAAAGCTGAAAACCCGGTGCTCTAAAGCCTGAGTGCAACAGCCAAGAGATACACCACATCCATCTTCTGAGGTAGCAGATACAATGAAGTAAGCAAATACATTCTAAATCCTATTATTAAAGCCACAAAAATAATTTAGTTTCTTAAAGGTTGAAGTTATGCAACATTGTTTTCCCAGCAAGCTTCTGATTTTGTAGCCTACAGCTAAAAAGCTTTGCCCCAAAAGCTTCATTGCCCAGAAGAGGCTGTGCTGCACACCCACCTCAAAAGGCCCAGAACACCTGGTTTCAGGCACAACAGGAAGATCAGAACATACCTTATCATAAATATGCATATGCAACACAAGAGCCCGCCACCTTCTTGGAGTGATGCCATAATTGACGAAACAAAGTACAACAAAACTTCACATCACTGGTGGATCAGAAGAACAGAGGTAACTGGAAGGCTAGAAAATTACAGGTTTGCTGACATTCTGCTCAACCTTACCCATTCTTTATTGAAAAGAGATAATAACTATCTATAGGAGAGCTGTCTTAAGGCTCCATTCATTCCCTTTCGCTAGCCCAGCTGAGAGGTGGTATAATATAATGCACACCAGCATCTGGCATGTCATTTAATTACACCTTCAGCTTGCTGGGGAAATGTTTGAAGTGTCAAGGTAAGCAAACTATAAAAATATATTTCCCCTGCTACAGGAGAGCTCCTGCAGTGGAAAGCAGAGGCGACCAGGCCGGCTCCAGGCATTACTCTGGGTCTGTGAGAGGAAGGTGATGCAGAGGATCTAACTCATGAACAATTATCACCCTTTGATAAGACAGTATCTGCTCCCAGCAGCCTGGCTCCAATTCCCCAACAGACACTTGAGAATTTTCCTCCAAATAAGCCACTACTGTAACGGGAAAGCAGTGCCATTGGCTCTAATGAAGTTGTACCTCCTCACATCAGCAGTGAGTGTGTCCCTTTCCTTCAACAAAGGAAAAAGCTGTCAAAGGCAGTAAAATGACAGTCACCACCACCAAAAGAGCAAGTGGGGCTTGTTTTAGTTCATCCACCTGATATGTGCTCTGCTCAACGATTAGAGGCTGTTACACATCACCTGTGGTAAGGATGAAGGTGGACTATAGTGTATCTGTACTAGTAGGCACTTCCTAATCAGTGGTGACATTGACCCTGAGCTGATTCAAGGGGCTCTTTTAAAGAGCACAAGCTGATCAGCAAACCAGTCAGGCATTTTGTGTCCCTGGTGAAGTCCAGTGCTTGTCCCCCAGTAGCCAAGGAGAAGCCCACACACCTGTGAATTAGCCAGCAGTTGAAGACTTCTTATCACTTCTGTGTTTGTACCGCACTACATTTGTAAGAGAAAAAAAAAAAAATCTGTAATTTCAGACAGCAGTGAGAAACGAATGAGTAAAGCATGAGAGGCAGTTGCATCCATCCCATGGTTCTGGGGGCACTTGGCTGCATTTGGCTCAAGGTCTGCAAGAACTGCTCCTGCAGCACCATCCTTCTGCTCCACTCCTTGCCATGGCTGCTCTGAAGTCACTGCATATTTTAAAGGTCAGTTCTCATTGTCACTGTTGTGAAAGAAGATTGGCCTCTCCATCAATGCTTCCTCTGGGCCTCAGTGCTGTACTCACAAGGGACAGGAGCATTTAGGAGTAGGGGGGGCTCAGCATCACACCCCAGTCTGCACAGCAGTAAAGCCACAGATAAACTCCCTGCTTGCTAAACCAAAGATGACCCCTGAGCCTTTGACCCTGGGCTGGACTTGTTGCAAGTAATTGAAGTGAATGGAATAAATCACTTTATTTTTCTCTTTGTTTATTGGGCGGGGTGGGAGGAAAGCAGAAGAAAGTTCAACACAGAAATTAGTCACCTTGTTTTGTTCTTACTAATGGAAATTTCTCAGAAACCAAAATAAAGGGTGTCATATAAGAACCTGAAGAGAATAAAAGTAGCTTGAACCCACATCCTAAGTTTTAAACCCAGTGCATGAATGCAGGTGTCTGCAGCTGAGCATGGTATTTTTGTTTCAGCTCATCTGAGGTATGAGTCACTTCCATCAAAAGAGGAGGATGCCTTGGTCTGTGTGCGACTGAGCGCTGGAACAGCAGCTGTTGGAGCAAATACAAACATCCATGCCAAGGACTGTAAGGATAGAGTTTATCTAATATGTAAAAAAACACCTGCTGGAAATGAAAAATTACACCCACAACCACCTGAATAAGATAAGCAAATGATGGGGGAAACGAAGAGACAGATTTATTATTAATATGTTGGAACTTTTGAGCTAAACATCTCTTTTGCAACAGAACAGTAGGATACACAAGGAAATAGCAGTCCTTGCCCCAGACCTGCTCAGTAGCATTTATTTTACCTAAGTGATTTTCTTCTCTTTGCTAAGTCTGGTGAAGATGAAAACACTAACCCAAAGAAGATAATTAAAAGCTAAATGAAACCACATACAGCTGTGCTACTACATGGCTAATGAACATGCAAATATATACATATGACAAGGACATAATGCAGGCTGGCTGCCTTGAGTGGTTAGTGCAGATTTCCAAGAGCTGGAAATGCTATTGATTATAACTGAGCTAAACTTCCTGACTTCAGACTTCAAAGATCAGCCTCAATATAATCATCAAGCAGCATTATGGGAGCGTGGCTCCAAGGAACTGATGAATAATGGCTTGGGGACCTGAAGGTTTGCATGCAGGGTGGGAGATCCCCTTTGGGTTGCAGAGCACAGGCTCCTGGGCAGCCAGGACCAGAGCCATGCATGGAATCCTCCTCAGCATCTGGCATACTCTGTCCTGCTGTCAATTAGGATTTTGGAGTTGTGGGGTTTAGAGGGGATATTTATTTTTGCTTTTCCACTTCACTTGGCAATAGGCTGATATGTGGCAAAGCCATTTTTGGGAAGACCAGGGCTGGAGATAACACATACAAGGCAAAGCTTCTGGGATCCTATAAACAGAAGGCACGAGCAGCATGGAGAGGTCTGAGGGTCTGCTCATACATCCACATGAAAGAAGACGAATCAGATTTCCCTTATTAGTTAAAAAACACCCAGCTGAGGATAACTCCCCAGCCCACCCTGAGAAGACAAGAGCGAGTCAGGGCTCAGCTCTGCTCAGAGCAGTTGTCCCATGGAGGGGACCTGGCCCTCCCCGCTGCTACCTTGTGTCCCCTTCCCTGGCCACAATGGGAGTGTTACAGAGACACAGCAAAGCTCATTCCTCCTCTATGACGACCTCAGAAAGGCCACACAGCCTGGGGGATGGCCATGGCCAGGAGAGCAGCATGGAGAGATGGAGCACAGCCTTAGACCTAGGGGGAGAGGGCTGATCCACCAGGATGGCTGAGAGAGGGGACACCTACAGAAACCAAATTTGTGCTGAACGCAATGGTTAGTGCATAAAAATTAATCAAGTACTACAATGACTTGCTTTATTCATAATACTTAATGGTCATGTAATAGGAGTTTTTATTCAGCAGTTAAAGTTCATAAGTGCAGGTTTTACATGTAGAAAGGTATTATGCTGATAGTTTAATTACACACCTTTCTGCACACCAAAGGAAATGGGTTATGCGGGTTTTATAATTAAAGAAGGACTTCTGAGGGGAAATGAACTTTGCAGTTAGCAACACAATACTTGATTTTTATCAGATGTTTTTGTTTTGAATTAACCAGCACTCGGTGCTGGTGTAAACAGGTGAGAAAGGTCTGAACTGCATGAGGTGTCAGGGAAAGCTTTGAAAATGCAGCAGAAAGTAGCAATATTTAAAAATAGCAAGGGTGAGCATGAGGTATAAACATCATGTGTTTGGAAAGCTCTCCAGACTCTGCCCATGCAATTATACACAGTGCAAGTCTGTCCAGTAAGTCTAGGAACAGGGGAAAAACCCAACCCAACAAGTAAGTGAAAAATAAACCCCAGTCCTTGCCAAAGTAATAAAAACTTTTACCTTTTATTTCTCTTATTTTTGTTTTCAATACATTTCATGGCCAGTGAATATAATTTTCCCCTCCTGCATGCCTACAAAAGTGGCAAAGCCAAAACTGTGATGGATGTTTGTGTGTGCACGTGTTTTCTATTGGAATACACAGAACCACTCTCAATATTCAAGGCAAAGACAGGCATGAGCCACTGCCAGGTCACAGCCAGCTCCTGCCTCCCTCCAATAACGATTTGGACATCTGTACTCAACACAGTGGGGTTGGGGAAGTCTGTAGTTCTGGGGTTCCTCCCTTTTCAGGTTTCAAAAGGCTTTGCATAACCTCATTCCTATATACATATCAAGGCACTTCATATGTGGGAATATATACATATATGTATTTCTAAAATGCTAGGAGAAATCCATTTTTTTTTTTAACACAGCAAATGCACCTACAAGAATTTTTCTAAAATATTTCAAGCATCACCAACTGCCCCTCCACTTGTATGATATAGACTGACAGGCTCAGGCTCTTTTTGTGCCCAGCACAAATGAACATTAGCAAGTGGGTTGAACCAAAAAAGAACTCCAAAAAAACAAAAAACAAAACCAAAACCAAAAGAAGAAAAGAAAGGACTTTCCAAAAACAATAAGCAAGGGCAAGGCCTGAAATATTTTGAGTACGCCCTTTCCTTTCTGGCAGGACTGGGAGTGACTGCCCTGGATATTATGGTTTGCTGGTGAAGGTGGAACCCAGGTGATGGCAGACAGAGGTGCCCGTGACAGGACTCCCTTACAGTAGAATAATTTCAAAATCCTTTTAATTGGAGCAGATGCTAAACAATTACAACAGGAACAGTTGTAAAAAGGGTGTATCCAAATATAAACTGGACATTTTTTTTAATTTCATCAGCCAACTGCATAAATTAATGTCAATGAGAAAGAACTGTAACTGTTTTTCTCTTATTAAATCCATACACTTTGGCTCTACTCATCATCGTTAACATACTGTTAAAAGAGCTGTTGCTGTATCTTTCAACCCTCAGCCTGCAATCAAGCCCTCGCTGCACTGTGGTGGATTTCAAATAGTCACTTGTTTAAAAATAGAAAGTGTTCTGTTTAAAAAAAAAAAAATCTGTCAACTGAATGCAAACAGGTAAAAATCAATGTATGCGATTGTCATGTGTCAGATTCAGCTCCTGAGCCACCAAGGTTTGCAATGCCTGGTGAGGGGCTCACAGCACTTTGAGGCTGCACTGCCCACAGGCAGGAGTTGTGCAAAGAAATATATATCCTTAATTTTTTATTTAAGTTACATTGTGCATTTGGGCTGTGTGCACATGATTCGCTCTTTATAATCTGCAAATTTCAACAAAATATTCTGTAAGCCCAGAGGTAACAGCTCAGCCTCCACGGGGCAAATTCGGGGGGTACCACAGGGTTACAGAGATGCTCTCTGATACCCATTCCTGCCATGGGCAGGAGTTCTCC
The DNA here is from genome assembly GCF_009829145.1 of Chiroxiphia lanceolata. NCBI lineage: Eukaryota > Metazoa > Chordata > Aves > Passeriformes > Pipridae > Chiroxiphia > Chiroxiphia lanceolata. Next base: position 4,581,504 of record NC_045647.1, on the reverse strand, counting down.
ACCCTTGCAAAAGAGGATGCTCTTCCAAATATTTTTTTTTTAAGTCTAACAAAGGTAATTATAAATTATAACAGGATTAACAGATTTTTTTTCCCCCCACTACCTCATATCAAAGACAGCATTAGACCAGAGTTATGACTAGATGTGTTTTTGCTATATATGGAAATGTATTAAAATGAATGTATGGCTCAACCACACTCACCATCCACTGCATTGTTTTGTAAAGCCCCTTCTACCATGAAGGGCAACCACGTGTGAAGGGAGAGCATCCAACTAAGTATTTGGTAAACATCTGAAAATGAGAGACAAATAGCACCGTGCAGTCTCACCATCTTACCTCAAATACCCACTCGAAAATAAAATAATTCCTTCCTGAACAAGCCAAGCCTGGCTCCCTAAACCGGGAGGAATTGCGACGCTGGTAAACTTGCAGAAATATTTTTACAATTTTATTAGGGGTTTTAATTCAGTGCTTTATCTACCTCTGTTAGTCTGCAAAATAGCTTTAAATATTCAAGTGGTAATTAATGAATCTTTTATGTTGCAAATCAAACATTTTCATCTGCGCTGTGGTACAGTGGCAGCGAGAAGGAGGGGTTTAAAGTGTAATTGTTTCTCCTGTTCCCCTCGCAGTGCTGAATGCCTTTTTACCCTTTATTATATCATTGGCTTTTGCTTCAGTTCATCAGCACTTCGCCACATCTTATCGGTCGATATTTGCCGTCTATTTTTTATTTATTTTTTTTTCAGTGCAAGATTTCTTACTGTGCCTTTGCCAGAGACATTCCTAAGGAGATGGAAACTCTCTGAATGTGGAATTTTCGCATGAGTGCAAAATAATAAAAAGCATGTGTGTATTAAAAAGGGATCAACTTAATGGGAAATGAGCATTGGGTTACATTAATATTCTATTACAGTAAAAATCATATTTAATAAATTTTCTCCAGATTTTTCAGGATCTTACTGTATTTTTCTAAGTCGGATGCCAATCCAAAGAAACAGTGTATATGATACATTTGATTTATGTTAAGTAAATAACCTGCACAGCCCATTTTTTGGTAAAAAAAAAAAAAAAATTAAGTGTAGAAACACACACCAGACTGAAATGTGTGCTTAGTTTCCATCTGCTAGGAGGAATAGTGTTGGTCTTGTGCAGCAGAAAGCCTTTATAAACAGTATTCTATTTTATTGATGCTGTATGTGGATTTTTATGTTATGTGGCAAGCGCAGGAGAATGAAAACACTGTAATTTATCCTAAACCATAAAATTATACTAGTACTAAAGTAATTACTTCACATATTAAAATATAGTTTCCTTTACTTTCTTTTGTCATCACATAAAACGAGGCGTTGAGCGCGGCAGCGCGAAGGGGCCGGAGCTTTTCTTGCCTCCACAAAGGATTGACACATCCCGGATCGTACACTATATCACCCGACCCTTGTTGTTCTGTGACCCTAATTAATATTATACCCAGTGACATTTATGTATCAGAGCAATAAGCTAAACAGGAAACAATTTATGTCACCCAAAGCTTTTTAACAAATCGATGCAACTATTTGTAATTGCTTGTTTCACAAGATTAAAAGTACTCAGCCTTGATCTTCGCCCACAGTTTTGTGGCCAACATGACCTGTGCTTCCGTTGTAAAATAGGAGTGTTGGTGATCAGCACCTATTTCCATCAAGTAATCCATATTGCTAATATTTCTGGAATTTTAATGTAGTTACAATTTATAGCCGATCAAATGTGGTTACCTAAATTGCTGTTGCTAGTAGACAGTTTAACTGTCTTTATTAATTACAGTATAATTTAATGTTTGAGTACAGGCACTTGTGTTGGTCATTTTTACAGCCAAAGCAGTTATGTGCCTTATGACGAACCATTTTAGCATTTTCAATGGAAATTTGCTAATATGATGAGTGATAAAAATGTCAAACTCTGGTAAATAATGGTTATTGCTTTGGCTAGAATTAATCCTTGAAAGGACGGTTACCTTCAAATTAACATTATAACTTGAAGAAAAAAAATGTTTTTCAGGCTTCTGAGAGGCATAAAAAATGGTCACTGGACTCCTCTAAATAAATACAGACAAAATGGCACAAAATGAGGTATTTTTTTCCCTCTTCCTTGAGGCTGACAGAAACATTCCTGCAGAATATAAAGGAGGGGTTATTTTTTGTAAATACCCCAAGGTGATGTTGTTTAGCATTTCTAGCTCATGTGCTTTGAAGGTGCCTAACGAAGGTAATAAAACGAGGCGAAAGAAAGGACTTTGCTATGCCACAGCTGCGGGGTTTGGGGCAAAACTGGCTGTAAACATTGTGGAGGCTGCAAACACACATGAGGGCCTTGTCCCACTACCTTGGTCATGGCTGCTGGGGAGGATGGTGGCAATGGGAGGATGAGGAGAGCTTCAACCTGGCAGAATTAACCACTGCTGTGAGGATGAAAGATAGCCCTGATTAAGGCCCCATTAAGCAAACATTTAACATCATCATTGAAGACAGAGCCTGATTGATAGGTCAAGAAGGGCTAATTACACCTTGTTGTGAAGAAGGGTGTGTTTGTTTGTCTGCTTGTGAGCGAGTGGCACCAGGAATTTCCAGTCCTTTAAATTAGTCCAATAATGTGAAGTTTGTCAGACTCTGTGATCACAGCCCAAGTTAAATGTCACCAATGGAATCATCTGCAGGGGAGCAGCTGGGTGTGCATGGAGCACATCGGGTGCCATGTCCTCCTGGGCCTCCAGCTCCTGAGCATTTCCCTCTGGGACAGGAGAAAACCAGAAAAACTACTCACTGGCTCCAGTCTTCCTTGGAAATTCCTCAGAGACTCATTGCCTCACCACTGTCCATAAAAGTGCTTTTCAGCTGTGGTGGAAAACAGCATTTCTGACTGGAAAAGGTCTTTCCCAGCTGGTGGAGTAGGAAGGCACTGTGTGATGTTCTGCGATGGAGCGGCCAGGGAGAAGAAATGTGATTAATAACACAGAGATGATACAAAAGGTGGCCAGGAGCCAGGCTCCCATCCGCTGCTCCAGGCAGCAGACTGGGGCAGGAGGGCAAGAGCCTGGTCCTGCTCCTCAGCTCAGTGCCAGCTCCCCAGCACAGCCTGCACATGGCAGCTCCCCTTAAACCAGAGGCCACGGACAGTCGGCAGGTGACAAAACACATTTGGGTCCCTGAGCCATCTTTTTCGGATGAGATGTCCAGGGAGGTGAAACAACCCAAATCATCTGTGATGGCTTTGCAGCCCCCGACCTGCCTGCTGGTGACTTGTGTGGGGACACACTGTCCTCCAAGGGAGAAGCTGAGAGCCCTGCTGGGACTCATCCAGGGACAAATTCCCCTATCTGGAGCTGACTCTCCCCATTTTACAGATGCAGAGCATCTGACCAAACATCAGCTTCTAGCTTAACCCCCTCTGCCTGTGACTTTGGAAAATTTAATCCCACAAGTCCTCTCCAGTTCACTAAAATCTCACTAATGATAAAAGTGCAACACACAACCAAACCCAAATCTTATTTTCTGTATTTTATTAAAATCTACCAGTCAATACCATTTGGAGACACACTATAATGAGTGTGCAAAGATTCTCCCCCCCACTACCCCCCCCTCCCCAAAAAAAAGTAATCTGGTATAATTTTATGATAGAATATTTTTATAAAATCATTTGTACTAATTTAAGCATTTATCATTATATGCAAAAAGATTTCTTGATGAGAATATTATAGACGGTGCATGTTTTTGACATTAGCATTTTATTTGGATGACTAATCTTGCAGATGTGAAATTTTAATGAATTATTCATGAAAAATCTCTCCTCTGAAATTTCAGTTTGCTGCTAATGCTAGTTATTAAACATTTTATTTTTCTTTATAAAACTTGATGAAGAAAATAAATGTGTGCTTATGCTAAAGATAAAGAAGATGGGTTTTTCCTTCAAAGTTTGTCTCGGGTGATAGCGCGACTTGGGACCTTGCTCCCCATGGTTTTGTGCACCATGGGACTGACCCTACAAAAACCCCTTTTGAGAGGGGTGCAATGTGTGATCCCAACCCTTCCTACCAAAGCCAGCAGTGCCGTTCCTGTTACAGCACTGCACTGGGAAAGAGGTGCAGGATGAGGCCTCAAACCCCCTCCTTCATGATTTGAAGCAGAATCCGATGAGAAAACAAGTTATCAACTCCCTGGGACCCCAATGGATAAAAGTGATGGACTTTCTTGGAAAAGTGGATGAATTCTTTCAATGACAGTGTCTTCCTTCCAGTGGCTTCCTGTGCTCAAGCCTCAACCAACTGCCTTGTCCAGACTGACCATGAAACCCCCATTAAAGTGTCTTGTACTCAGATGTGGTTGGGGACACCATGAGACTGTCCATGAACGTGCTGGGACATGGGTGAGGAGTAACCAGCTGCTCCATGGATCAGCACTGGGGCCATGGGATGTGACACCAGGGTCACTGGGAGGGGGAACAACAAAACAAGAACTTCGGACATGGCAACTCGCATTACCAGTGTGAACAACCAGCATTTTTATTGCATTTGAGAATGCTATAATGTCAGTAATTAGTACTGACTACACAACATTTTTTATTGTCTGTATCAACAGACATGGAATGATGGAATTACAGTTGATGTAAGGAATGAGTTTCTTTTATGCCTTATCAAAAAAAAAAAAAAAATCTTGTTACTGGCAGCACATACACACGAAGCACCATGCTAACAGTCTGGACTGTACCATTTTCATCAAGGCTTATGGGTAGAAGATACTTGGTTGCCTGTTCTGGGCCCATTAAAATGCAGTCCTGAACTGCAAATTCACCTCGCAAGACTAGAATACTAAATGACTTCTGAAACATCTAAAAAAATCACTCTGAGTTCATTAACCAAAGGTACCAAAGGATTCCAAAAGAGTTTAAACACGTTTGGTTTTTTTTTTTCTCCCATGCTATAATGAACGTGAGATTATTGGCGATCTGAAAACTACAATAGTTCAAAATTATTTTAAAAAACTTTATATATATATATATTTATGTATGTGTATATATAAAATATCTAATGATCTGCAATATTTGTAGAACCAGCATCCCTGCCCCGGTCTCTTCCTGAAGCTGAGCTCCAGGGGAGGGGAGGTGCAGGACCTGCAGCGGGACTCTTGCGAGTGAGAATCAAAAAAAGGTCATTTTTTTTTTGTGGTCACTTGTTCTACATAAGCCTTGATTTTTATTTTATTTATTTTTTTTTTTTCATTTCACTTCTAGTTGAATGCAGAAACCTAACAGGTTTTACATTTACAAACTTTTTTTTTTTTTTGTGGACAAGGAAGGCTTTGACTCTCATTCCTGACAGCGATTTACCTGATACATGGTACTACTTTCATAATGTACGCTTTTCTTTGAGAAAAAAAACATGTAACAAATTGTCTTTACATCTTGGCACCTTGTAAAGTTTTTTTTTTGTTTTTTTATACAAAAAGTTCAATAGTTTGACACTCCCCATTATTAATCACTACTTCACTGATAAACTTTGAAAGTGTGACCCTGGAATTCATCATGCAAAATATTTACTGCAGCAGGAGAAAAACATTTTTTTTTTTAAACAATTTTTTTTTTTCCTTTCAAATATATGAACTTTGTTTAAGACAGCCAGAAAAGGCAGTGGTAAGATAACAGAAGGGGTGGGAAAGTATCAAAAAAACCAGCTTAAACACAAAAACTGTACAAAAATGCTTCGATCAATGATAACAGGAGAAAAAAAAAATCTGTCAACTATGTTACAATTTAAAAGCTGAAAAAAAAAGTCAGGGATTTTCTCCCACATGTCAGCAAATGTCATCCAATATTCTTAAAGCAAGGATAACTAAATAAAATACATGTGCAGCGTATTCTGCAATTCCATTACATACAGTAGTTTTTTTTTTTCAAAGCTATTTTTTTTAGTATAGTTAATATAAAGCAGTTGCACAAAAAGCAAAAGGTGTTTTGACAAACAGGTCTGCATTTATTCCTTTTGAGGAATGATATCTAAAAAAAGGACCTTTCCACCTTTTCCTCCCTCCCCACCCTCCCCCCAAAAGACAAAGGCTCACACAGACACAGTGGGATATATATGTACAACATAATAAACCCCTCCCTAAAGAAGCAACTGTATATCCAAAGGGATACAGAATCAGAATTGTAAAAATCATAGTGAAGTTTGCTTGATGTAAAGCCTGAGATTTTCAGTTGGTTCTTCTGCAAGGCTGCAACACCTGCCAGATATGTTAAACTCTAATTTTTTATTTCTTTTTCTCTTTTTTTATTTTTTTTAATTTTTGCTACAGTCTTTAGACTAAGCATGCAAGACATACAACTAAGTGCAACTGAGTGAAATGTATTTTTTATTTACTCATTCCCTAACAGTTTGGACTGAGGTATGCGTACTAACAGTTTCTCATGCTGTTATCTTTACTCATGTCTAGCTACACATGCTGAGAATGAACTAATCTACCAGATTTTTATCCCCCTTCTGAATACCGAACTAACCAGCAAACCACTCAGTTTAGAAGCACAGGGCTCAATTCTCATGATCCCTGTCTGGCTACCGCCGGCACGTCACGAAGCTGCCTGGATATAATTTAAACCAATAAAAAAAAAAAAAAATATGTTTCCAAATGACCACAGACTGCCCTTTTTTTCTTTTTTTTTTTTTTTCCTTGTCTTTTTGAAACAGAAAGCAGAGTTGAGGTTTATAAAAGTAACTGCCAATAAAATTTCTTGTACCAAAGCTTATGAGTGGACAGGAGTGTTATTTCCTTATGAAAAATGCTGACCAAAAACTAAACAAAACTGAGCAAATGTGCCAAGATCAACCAAAATTAAAGCAGTCATCCCAGCACAGTCCCGGAACAGAAGTGGCACACAATCTGTAGAACCAAAGACCAAAAAATTATTTCTTTTAATTCTAGAAATACTATTATGTCGTCCAGTTAAATTGTGGGAGCTTTTCTGTTCTCTTCTGTGTTTTATTAAACTGTCTCCTTTATCTGATACTCTAATTTTCCGTGAAATAACTGTCTTTGCTTTCTCCAGCTCCCTTCTCGTAGCTCCACCAGTAACACTGATTTCTAGTTTTAGCCTCAAAAGCTCTCCTCGATTCCTCTTTACAGACTTTCATTTTGGTCACTGTAAAGAATTGCAAATAAAAAGTAACAACTTTGGTTCAGACATCTACTTGGCCTTCTAAATTTTCTAGAATAAAGGAGCAGTTTCCCTCTCAGGTTAGCAATAGCCCACATCTTGTCATTTCCCTCTAAATTCTTCAACCTCCTTTGATCAACAATAAGAGGATATTTGGCTTCATAAGATAAAGCATATAACAGAGAACATAATTTACCTTTGTGTAATATCTTTGGTAATTTTAGGAAAAAAAAAAGGTTCAAAGAAGAATATAAATTAAGCTCTGAAAGGCTTTTTGAAATAATAATAAAAAAAAAAAAAAAAAAGCTACAGTCCTACATAAATAAATGAGTGACAGAAAAGTGGTTGCAGAATGCAAACGTGTAGGTGTTTGGTGACCGAGGTTTACTGACCTATCACAACAGATTTTGTATGTCGTGTTTGCTTCGCAGAGCTTTGCCAGTTTTGCCCTAACAAGCCCCGGCGCGAATTCTCTCCTGGCTCTCCCGTCTCCTACGGCGAGGTTTCCATACTGGCTGGTGTAATATTGCATAACAATCGTAACTGCAGTACTGGATTTGCACAGCTGAAAATTAACACTTTAGCATTAGTGGGGCTCCGTCCTTATTAACTCCCGTAACAAGTTCAATCTGAAATCTAATTTGTATTCAAACAGATTAATGCCACCAAGCAATCCTGAACTGATGTTTAACCGTGAAACATCACCCACATACAATAACAATTTAATGAAGTCATCTTTCCAACCACTATTTGCAAATGCAAATGCAAAAATACTAAAAAAAAAAAAAAAAAAAAAGATTGTAATAATAAATGTATAGGTGCCCATCTCGGTAATCTCAGATATTCCAGAAAGATTTGTTGACCCATTAAGAACTCGTGTTTAACAACCGAGAACCTGCCACTGTACTATTCATTCTCTACTAAAAGTGAACTCTGTTGGTGCTGCATATATTTCTTTGTGCTGTTCAGTTTTGTGGCATTTGCTAATATTCACCGTTGCTGCCAAAAAAAAAAAGGAAAAGAAATCAAAAAACCCAAACAAAACAAAAATATATTAAAAATACTGCTTTGTGGAATGAATCTGTGTTGCTTCCTACAGTGTTTCTATGTTCATCTGTCATTCATTCTCATTCTTGCAGTACTTCGTTCCTCTCTCTCCGTTGGACAACCCTTCCACATGTATCGTGCAGCATTTGGGACCTTTTCAAAAAACAACAACAACAAAAAAGGAGACACCGAAATGGAATGTTTTCCATAGATAAAGAAAACATGGTGGCATCTGAAGGAAACTGGAATGAATGACAGAAAAAACTACAAACAATTCAATGACATTCAGCTTCGTATAATAAAAACACCTATTAACATTCATCACAAAGTACAGAAAACGTTGAAGCCTCCGAGAGGCCCTGGGCCCAGATGAGGCCTGAGGTCAGAACTTAAAATGGTAGAGGAGAAGTGGGGCGGGGGAATAAAAGCAATACATTAAAAAGTTTGGGATAATTTTTTCTTTGAACCCCTCCCCGATATACACGCTCACACGCACACACACATACCCACACACGTGCACACACAGGCCTTCCCCATCCCAAATGGAAGCAAAAAAAAAAAAAAAAAAGAAACCAACCAAAAAACAAACAAAAAAAAAATGGAGTAAAGGCAGTGATAATCAACATGCAGTACTGTGCAAATATGTTGTCCATTGGAATCCTTAAAATCTGGGCAAAGACTTGATCTGCAGTTCAGGTGTACATGCTCAGTTTGATGTCCTCAAGTGTCCAAAATTGGCAGGACCTGCAGTCCACAGCTGGCTGCTAAATGCAAGTGAATCAGTTTAGCAAATTTACAACACTGATGTTGACTGTAAGAGAGGAAAATCCCAAGTACCAAACAAGTCCATCCAATGCACAGAGTACAAATTCCTTTTTTCAACAAAAAGTAGAAAAATCAAAAATACTCCCAAATGGGATACTTGATGGCACTAAGAGTTAACATATTTCATAGTTGTCAAAGTGGACTGAGAATTCTCCAGACTGTACAATAATGGAGAGATTTCACAGCTAAGTTTGACGTGTTCTTCCAATCTTCATTCTCAGGGTAACGATGTCAGACATACTCATTCTATGTCCTCATTTACAGGTTCATCTTCATAATCTCTGTCGTGATCGAAATCTGGACTGTGGTTGGCTGTTGTCACTAAGGATAGAGGGCCTTCATTTTCATCTGGGTCTAATGGTTCTTCTTTGACATGCACGGGGTGCCTGGGAAAACAAAGAGATGGTCAATCAGCAAACTGCTTGTTAAAAAATGGTTTTGACAGTAGGCTGGGGAGAAAGGTGGTTCAGGGGTTTCAGGCTGGGTGGGACCAGTCTAAGAGCTCCAGGTCACCAAGAAGGAGTCCCTTAACTTCTGCACTGGCCATGGAAGCCAAGCAAAGCACTTTCTCCCAGGTATCCATTGACTGAACAAGAGTAAATAGCCTCAAGTTGCACCAGGGGAGCTTTAGATTGGATATTAAGAAAAATTTCCTCACTGAAAGAGTGGTCAAACATTGGAACAGGCTGCCCAGGGCAGTGGTGCAGTCACTATCCATGGAAGTGTTAAGAAAACACATGGATGTGGCACTTAGGGACATGGTTTTTAGGGGTGGGCTTGGCAGTGCTGGGTTAATGGCTGGACTTGATGATCTTAAGAGCCCTTTTCCAAGCTTAATGACTCTAAGATTCTATGAAGGCTACGCCAGGCGGGCAGCACTCAGCTTCCCCGGGAAAACACTCTGGGAGGAGCACCTCGATAGGGTTTCCGTCTTGGGATCGAGAGAAAACGCTCTCAGCTGACACATTAAGTTAATATGATCTTTGGATAAATAAGCGGAATAAGCATCCGGATGGGAAAGCAGCGGCCTGCCAGCCCGCCAGGCTGGGCTAATCATCGCTCGCTGTGTGTGCAGCGTCTCTCGTTAACATGCAGAACCTGTGAGACAACTCTCCAGAGGACGACCCCAAGTGAGGTTCTATCATTAATCAACTTCAAGCAAACACAGCAAAGAGACACCATGATACATGCTTTAAACTCCAAATTAATGCATATTTTTACAAACTGTCAATAAGGGAAGAAAAGCCCTGCCAGGAAACACAAACAGAGAGGAAAAGGCTCGCTCAACACAACAATATGATAAGAAAGCACAGTCCTAACGAGAATAATAACACTGTCAGCTGTAAACAAGGCAGAACATGATCCCCAGCTCACGGTGGGCACAAGGATGTACTAAAGAGATGAGATCTGCCAAATTTCTCATTACAGAAAAGCACATGAATAACCCGCAGGGGAATGGGGCTTGGTCATTCAAAACGGGTACGATAACAATTGAAAAATGTTGTTCGTAAATCATATTTACAACAAATCCTATACAAATACAAATTACCTTTTTTTAAACTCTCTCTTCCTTTTTTTTTTTGTTAGGCAGCTTTTGAAATGTAAAATAGCCATGTGAGTCAATAGTGTCTTGTTGGTGGGACTTTATAGGAAAGCAGGATTTTATTGACATTACCAAGTATTAATAATGTGACACAGCGATGGAGACCCTGTTTGCTTCCTAAATAATTGATGTTGTAGGCAATCCCTTAAAATAAAGTGTTAATGAGTTCAAGTCCCACTCTGTCTCTCATTGAGTTGATATCCACCTCCAAGACTCGTTTTTATGCTGTGCAGGCTGATTTAACCCTTTCACGTAGGCAACATGGAAACACAACCTGAAGCACAAACCTTCCATGTAAGAACTTTTTCTATGCTTGAACAGCTTTGTTTTAAAATGAATGATTTAAAATAGCTGCACTGTATTTTATGTTTTGTGTGGATAAGAAGGACAACACTGTTTGTACTCTGCTGCATGCACAGACAGCGAGGATAAATCACTGCACAGAGAAAATGTACTCAGCATCCACGGACAAACCAAAGGTAATTCTGTCTACTCTGAGTGAGCCAGTTGTACCCTTGTACCCTATTTATTTATTTCTGTTTGAGCCTGGATCAGTTTAGGAAGTATCTAACTTGCTGACTACAGACATTTCTAACGTGAGCTGCGAATGCCTTTCAAGTCCCTGCATGTTTCAACTTCTTGAGTTGTAAAGTGCTGGATCAATACTTAAGTATTAACTGCACCTTCTGACTCATCCAACAAAGGAACGGTGGGGAGACGTGATGCAGTGTCCATGTACACATGTCTTTTCCCTTCAAATTCACTTGTATGTGTCCTATCAACACATATCTGGGAGCAAAGAGGGAACTCTGCATGTCACAGAGTTTTTGCAAAAATTACACAGAGAGCATTGCTCATACAGTTTAGACCTAACTAGTGAAAAAGGAGAGGTAAAAAAAAGACTGGGAGGAGACAATGAAAGTATTAGAGGTTAAGAAGTGGCATAAGCATATATCTTGCAAGCAGACTGTCATGTCAGAGGTGTTCATGTGCTATCCCTCCCTGCATCTCGTGGTCCCAGCAAACATTAAACCATGCTGACTATCTGCAACTTGAAAAACTTACATTATGAATAGGCTGTGGGGCCCCTCACTTGGGAGAAAACATGAAATGAAAACCAGAAGAAAAACAGGGAAAGAGTGGCTGCACAGAGAGCCTGATAAAGCCTGTGCTTCACGGCCTTTATGGCAGTGATCTTTTTTACTGCTGTTTTAATGTCAAAGTCTTGCTTTTTTGCTTTCTGGTTTTGATGCTGTTGCTGGGCTGATTTATTTTTTTAAAGTACTATTTTTGAAAACACAGATGGGAAATTTTCAAAGGGCAGAGGAGAGCACATATCACGTGCAGGGGAGGTGGCCTTGGCACATGGACTGGAGTTCCTCCAAAGGCTGCCCAGTGCCCCAACACATCCCCACCACCTCAGGTGCCAGCTGTTAAGACAGGTGCTCACTGCATTCACAACCATCCAAAATCTGTGAAAGCTCATTTTAAAGTCCCCAAATCTTTCCAAAGCAAACTCTGCCTCTCTTCTGGTTTTGTTATGAAAGCAGGTGAAAGCAGGTGGTTTTAACTGAGGTTCTCTTTGAGGTTTGGTGTGATTCCCAGAAGTCAAAAAACAAAACCTGAAGTGTGAGAAGCAAGCACCAAGTTATGAAAAGGGCTGCTCGACCCCAGGTGAGACAAAGCCACAGGGAGCAGAGCCACACCATCCTCCTCCTGCACTTCACGTGTTGCACAAACATCAGACAGCGAGCTTGGCCAAACCTCTATCCCCCAAATGACAAGGCTATCTGGGGAATGCACCCCCCCAGGGAGAGAGCTGCAAGGAAAACAACACCAAAAAATTCAGCTCCTTGTGTACTCTGTCAGCTGTAACCACAAAATGGCATGTGAGGAAGAAACCTTCACAAATCTGTGATTTTGCTCAAACATTTCTGAGCAACAGAAATAAATAAGCTTAAATAATCTCAAAGGCAAAGGGAGATTTTTGTATCCTCTCAAGTAAGTCTGAATCTCTATGTACCACCTCACCAAACCCCCAAATTGGGGAAGGTTGAAAACTTCCTTTAGAGACTAAAGAATTCAGTCTGATGAATTACAGAAAAGGCAAATGCTGGGTTAGTAAAAAAGAAAAAAAGAAAGCGGTGGGGGGAATAAGGAAAAGAAAAGAAAGGGTTTCCCGTTTCTGTTTTTATAGCAGCAGAAATTCAGCACATTCCTTTTAAGTAGATGCCCAAGACTCCAGAAGGGGTTAACAATAAATAACCTTGCTGAACACAGATTCCCCTTCTTTTCACATCTGAGTAATTCTTTTGTTTGTCCACTCTGGGAACAGAGGAGTTTTTAATAAAGCTGACTGTTGTTTAAAGCCACTGAGTTCTGGTGGTGCACACAGCATGGAGTAGTTTGCTTTGTGGCTACCTTTGGAGCATATCAGGATGAAAGTGTTATGTCCCCAAGCTGTAATTATGCGACTACTTTCTAGTGTTTCAAAAGGAGGGAGAGAGAAGGGAAAAAAACCCACCCTAGCTGTGGTTCAATGTGTCATAAAAAGGAAACGAATGAGTGGTAATAAGACTTCAGCTAAAGTGTTAGACTTCTTAGCTGTCATGTTAACAAGGTCCTTTAAACCTTACAATAAAGTTTAAAGCTTGACTCCTTCTAATATACTGAAATTGTTTAAAAAATAATTTGCATTATGACAAGGAAATCTGTTCTGAGAAAAAAAATGAAAATGTTGTTAACAAAGCAGGAGCATGAAAAATTAAAGGTTTCATAGTGTCTGGAAATTTGCTGTTGACTTGTGATTTTGTTTAGTGAACAGGGAAAACTCCGTGACAGTTGAATGGTGCTCTGGCTTTAGATCCCTTCAAACTACTTAGAAACACCATTATAATGGGGAAGCTCCGAGGCTGGTATTGGAACATCACCCAGCCACATTTTACTTAAGCAAAAAGAAATGTTCAGCAGAGAACACATATATTATCAATTCTGAGAAAATGAAAACACTCAGGAAACAATCATTTCCATATTACAACAGAAAATTGGATTTTCTGGTGTATAATGAAAATGAGGCATCACTCCCCCCGACCTCCTCTCTCTCCAGTATTTGTTCTGTGCCCCTCACCTTGGTATCAATGTGCTAAGAGATGATTATTAAGTGCAACAAAGGCCACGGCTATGCACAGTTCTGGAAGATGTCCTAGCCTGTTTCAACTCAGTTATTTTTCCCTCCTCACAGTCTCTTCAAAGACAAGGAAACCTTAGGTGAAATGAGAAGTGCATGAACTGCACTAGCCTTGAACTTGCAAAAAAATAATTACTTGGATTAACGCAACATCATAAACATTCATCCCTGTCTGTTAGGCCAGGAGAAACCCTTGGGAGAAGTCTTGTTTCTGGAGAGAAGCCATGTCCCTCCACTCCTCCTTCACGCCGGCCCTGCGTGGTCACGGGCAGAGGATAACGAATTGTGACTAAAACTGCCTCGAGATGAATCCGTCTGTGAGAGACGGAAAGTGTGTCATGCAACGTTACTGTGGGAGAGATAATTAATACTGCACAAACAATCACTGGAAAAGCTAAACACATTATTTGAATGTTTTGAAGTAAATGGTAAAAGACAATGTTTAAATTAATTATTAATTAAAAATGAATGTTGCCATCTTTAAAGATTTTTTTTCAAAGCACTTTGTGCACTGATTTAAAATGCTGCAATATCAAAGTATCCAGAGCCTCAGATTCCTTCGTGCCCCCTCCCCTCTGACAACACATTATGCAGGTGGGAAACTTTTTTGCCATTAAATGCTAATTAGTTTCACAACTAATTACTACCATGGTATTAGGTTAATGTTTTTTCTACTTTTTGATTTAGACTTACTTTTGTAAATCCCTTATTCAAATTACTTTGAAGTAAAAGACTACAAATTAGTTCCCTTTTTAATGTGTAATGTGAGCCATGGCAAGGCAGCCAGTAATTTTACAGCCTGTTTTAAGGAGCAGGGGGAAGACAGGCAGTGCAGCTCCTGTGCACGGTCACTCACAGGTATCCAACTGCTCTGCCGAGCTTTGGGAGAACGACAGGACTTATAAACTCTGGTTTCCTCACCAGCCGCCAATTACCCCGTGTGTAAGCTGAGGGGAGGGGGGAGTTTACAGCTTTGCAAACTCACTCCATCACCCCATAAATACTGCACACACCCATCGGGGCATCACACCCTTCCTGCCTTACCCTTTCCTGCGCCAGCTCGCTGCCCGGGTGCTGCTCGCAGTGAGCAGGGACAGCGAGCCCCCGTCACTTCATGTGGTTATAGGCACACTCATTACGCTGCCGTCTGTTGCTATAATGCCCCTATTAATTCTCCTTTTGATATTTTAAGAGCAATCTATAAATCACACGGACCTTCACGTTAATGCTTAGCAAGACCGTTGTGCGTTCAGTGGTTTTTTTCGGACCCGCCAAACAAGCCCATTTCCCAGCTCTGCCCCACCGGCCGTGCTCATCGCGTGGACCGAAGGGGAGAGAAAGCACATTTTTTTCTCCAAGAAACATAGTTGCCCATGAGGTTTTGCAAGGTTTAAAGAAGAGAATTGTAAACAAGTGAACGATTTACAGCCCCGTGTGCTTGTTAGGCTGGGTTGAGCTGATCAGTTTTATGTGGAAACCGGTAAATGGCTCTTTTATGTTCTAATCACCCCAATCATGTCCTCAGATGGAGAGGTCTGGTCTTGCTGCTACATCCATGAACCTCGGGAAAGAACCAGGAAGGTCTCCAGAGTCAACACTTGAGCAGATGGTAAGACAACACCTGGACCAGGCGTGCGCCTGTGCCGTACTCACATCGCTTGCATAGGGGAACGTCCTGGACTGCTGTCACTCCCGTTACTGTTCGTATGCTCCATTGCACCATTGAGCTCTTCCCTCATCGCACTGGCTAAATTGCCCAGAGTGGGATTTCCCATGGAAGCAGTAGTGTATAGAGGTATACTGTTCTCAGCCATTGAAGCCTGCCAAGGACACAAACAAATCCATGAAGAGACATGATTAACGTTTTTATACATTGCACAACATGCTCACTTCTTCCAAAATGTTCTGCACATTTACATTATTTGCAATTACTTTTTTTTTTTTAAATATTGTGCTTTCTGATAGGTATTACCCTGATTCCACCAAGGGAAATTTAACATCATTTACATCTGGGTTTAAGCATTCATAGCTGTATTGGCTTGTGAGAGGACGGAGCTTTCCATTCCCTATTTGCAATTACACCCCCTGGAAAAAAAAAATGTCCTTTCCCTATTTTCTCTTTGCAAAATTATGTTTGGGGCTTTGGGGTATTTTTTGTGGCTTAGGTTTGGGCTTTGTTTTTAATGAAATTGGGAAAAAATTAGAACTGGCTCAGCTGATAACTCCTTCCCACTGGAGTGAGCAGGCACCAAGCAGGAGCGCAGCATCACCAAGTTTGGTTTTCCTTGGGACACACGTGTGAGGCTGCAGTTAGCACTAACTGGATCAGTCTGAGTTCACTGATATACGTGAGAGCTGAATCAGTCCACGTGGAATTTTTTAAACCTCAGCAACTCAGCTATTACCTCAGCTATTACAGATCTTAACCATTTTATTTCTATCTTTCCTTGTTATAAAGAAACACTGTGCAGAGGCACACTGGAGTTAACTTTCTAAATGGAAATCTTTGTAGGAAGAGAATGAACTGTTAAATATTTTGCTTCTGATTCCCACCATTCTGCCTGCTAATATTTACTGTGTGTCAGCATTAGCTCATGTTGATGGCACAGTCCTGTGTCCGGCGCGGCAGCGGTGGGAGCGTAGAAACCCCAAGCCCCGGAGGAGCCCAGTGTTTGGTGGAGATGGGAGGTACTGGAATGAGAGGCATGGGGATGGGAGGCAAGGCTGTCTGAGGCTGCAGTGCTCAGGGACTGGAAGGACATTTAACCATTTCACCCATCCTAGCCAGATCTCACTGACATCATCCATGGCTCTCTGAGCTGTGTCCGCGACAGAGAACCACAGGCGCTGGCTCGGCAGTGCTTGACCTTCTCCTGGGGGAGGTCAGCTGGCTGCAGTGGCCGAGCAAAAAAATCCATCAGTCTGGGTCTGCATGATGCAAACCCTGCCTGTGGGAGGGGAATCCATGCAAACCAAATGCTCTCAGCCTGCTCCTAATTCGTGGGACAAAACTCCTTGCTTGTTGCCGAGCCAGCAGTTCTTCCCAGGCAAGCACAGCCAGAGACAGGGTGGAGGGAGACAGGATGGGAAGGGAGGGCAGGACCAGCCCTCACTACAACATCTTCAGGAGCACAGCCCCTTTTATTCTTCCTTATGTTGACCTCTCCATGTGTAGCCTATGTGTCACACGTGATTACAAAAGCTATTCTGACGGGGAGGATTATTTTTATCTTCCTGATTCAACAACCGACAAACTCATTGTGATTAGGGTATGCGAAAAACGGTTCACATTTCCTGCACTTGGCAAAATAATGACTCAAGTTCTTCACCCACAGTGATAACTTGTAATTGCAGTAAAGCAATTTACTGGGGGAGAGGTGGGACACAAGGAGTATCTGCTATGAAGATAGTAATAGGGGAGGCGGATGTTTTGGGAGCCCCTGTTGACCCGCTGGGAAGAGAGAGCACTGGTGAGAGCAGAAGTCCCCGTACCTTCCACAGACAGAGGGGGGAGAGAGCTGCTTCTTCTCCCTGGCCGTGAGGGAAAACAGATAGAGGAGATGTCAGAGGGTTCTGGGTGAAGGAGAGAGGCAGCTCTGCCACCCCACAGGAAAAGAAACCACAGCCTAGCAGCACACAGTCCCCTGTGCATTCCCTGGCCAGCGGAGAGGCGGCTGTGGTGCTCAAAGGGATGTTCAAGGAGCAGGTCTTCCTAGATGCCCACAAAATCTGGGGGAACACTGCTTATTAATTATTAATTAGACTGAATGTAGGCACTGGCAGGTAAAGTGTCCTTGTGTCCCAGAGGAATTCATTGCCCAAGGTCCAAACCACCCACATGGCAGTCGCCACCCTCATGGCTTCCTCCAGACCCCCAGCAGCACCAGAGCACCCATTGGGATTTTGCCTCCAAAATCCAATGGCGGGGAGAGAAGTGAGGAACCTGCTGCTGTATTTTCACCCTAAAAGAGAACCTGCCTCAGTGAAATTATTACCGTTCACCCCCATTTATTAGAGGGACCACAGTGGTAGCAAATCGGGTCCAGGTTCCTCTCTCAGCACATATGATGCTACAGGGGAGCAAGAGGACGTGGCTCTTCCAGGAAAAGAGGGGAATGGAAACAGTTTGGAGGTTATCACAAAAGACAAGAATGGATGGAGATGACGACAATGACACGTGTTTCAGAAATAAAACACGAACAGTTCCATATGATAAGCATATTAATTGAAATTAGTCACATAGTTAACAATGTGAAGAAATGCAGGATCATTTCATTTTTGCCTTTCAGCCTCATGAATGTAAAATGTGCTTGTAATCTTAATACTATTCAGGAGACAAAGCAGTCTTTAAAAATCACACTCCACAAGACTCAAGGGAAAATAAGTTACTAATGAATGGTATTTACAGTTGCTTCGTTTAAACATGCTTTCCTTGGCTTTCCAGGAGTTGCTGCATAAACTCAAATATTGAGAAGAAATCATTTCTCTCCAAATAATCTTTCTTGGTTGCAAAAAAAGAAGTCTTCTAAACCTTCCATAAAACATGACTGCCCAAGCAAATACCCATGGCCATCAGTGAACTTCTTGAGAAGCAACCTCCAACAACCAACCAGGGTGTTGCCTCCTGGATTAGTTCACACCATATAAAACAGGTTTGAACCCACACACAGACCCACAGACCCCACTGCAAATCCAGGGCACGGTAATGCATTTGTATCTCTGAGGTTTATACAGCACATAATGACTTGACCGGGAGTTTTTGAGCCAGACTGAGGAATTTGTTGAGAGGGTAAAAAGAGTACTTGAAAAAGGGCTGGAGAAATGCACATTTTTAGGTTTCAAGTTATTAACTGTGCACTGACACTTTGTATATTTCTGCATTGTGAAAAACCAGAATTTTTGTCTTACAATTACAGCTTAAACCAATAAAAATTATCTTTTTTTTTTTCTATAGGAATTGCACCGTTTATTTTTTACCAACAATAGGAAGATATGCAAAAATAGCCCTTAAAAGAAAAGGGGGAAAAATGATCTGCTTTCTCTTTAAAGCCATGAACAATAGAAGGTCACGTGCCGCAGTATCCTATCATTCAGCACATTAATAGCTGTGCTAGAGTAATTACACTTGTGGTATTTTTGCCTCAAGTGAAATTCTGAAATAAGAGGATGGAAATTATGATACTGCTGATAAATATTAATAAGTGAACTTTTAATTTTTTTGCCACAATATTCAAAATGCTAAGCATCTAGCTAATGCTGAAGCAGCCTGATATGTGTTTGCCTCCAGGGACTATGATGCTTTATGCACTTAAGAAAAAAGTTTAACGGAATTAAAATTTAATATCTAATTAGAGCAAGGCTAATATATTTTGAAATGAGTGGGGAAGACACACGCCTCTGTTGCATATTTGCTACAGTCATTAATCTTACCTGTAAAGCAGCATTGAGAGGTGTGCAGTAGGTGTGGCTGGTCTGTATGTTTTTAATAAGAGAAGGGTTACTGCATAAGAAAAACATAAAAAGGAGAGTTAAATGCAACCAACTTCTGTGCGACTGTTTCAAGCATGTAATGCTTCCTCCCACACCAGAAAACTAGAGCTGAGACTGGTTTTCCATGAGTTCTCTTTCATTTCTCTTTTTTTTTTTAATTTAAAGAAATTATCTGAGTTTTCAGCTATGGTTATCATGTTTGCCTTTACTAAATAAGGAACATCATTATCTCTCAACGTTACCTCGCCATGTGTTCTACTAGCCTGCGTTAGTAGCACATCTTGGCATCTCTGCTCATTTTAGCTGCATTCAGGAGAAATCCTCCCATTTTCATCATGTCTGGGAGGCAGTTACCACGTAAAGGTCCACCGTGAGGAGGCAACGATCAAAAGCATCACGGGACATTTTAAATAGTGCTTCATCCAAATTACTCTCAAGTCGCTGGCAGCACAGTCTCTCCCAGCACAGCGGGGGCCGTGGTGAGAGAGGATCTGAGCTGTGTTATTTCTTGCCAGGCAAACGGGCAGTGGCCACGGCGAGGGGCTGCCCACACCATCGCCCCAAACAGTCCGTGGGCACGGAGGCGGCAAGGGCAGGAGGCCCACGCAAACCACCACACTGCCCTAAAGGCTCTCTGAATAAAAAATATTCTGGTGCACCACACCGGACCCCTATTTTAGCTGACTTTACGTAAGGGGCCAGATTTGAGGAATATGAATGCTGAGCATATCCACTCTCCCTTTAGGAGGCATCTAAATATCACTGGTTCCACCAGAGGGTAAAAATAAAATTAAAAGAAACACAAAATAGAAACTGGGTTAAAAGTGCCAATGCAAAAAATCTCCCATAAGTTTTATCGCTCACTGGGCATATTTTTATTTTTTTCATGTGGGAATAAATCACGGTGAGCAGAGTCTTAACTGAGACCCTTGCAGAGGAACCAGCAAGGATCAGTTGTCCTGGAGAGATGGCCTTCAAGCAAAGGTCAAAGAAAATCGCTTTGGGAGCCCCAGGAATATTGGTGCAGGGTTGTTGTAGGCACAGGATGGCCTGTTCATTATCATCTTTACAGCCGGTCTCACTGCATTTTCAAACTCTTTAAAGTGAATTCAGCATTTCTGTCTTGTAAGTACCTTACTCTTTCCGATTAAGAGTTGCAAAACAAAGCATACAATTGAAAGCAAAGGAAAATATCAGAATTAAAACTTATCTGAAGCCTTTCCTGGCATATATCTGTCTTCCTGACACGTCTACAGCAGCATATCTGCGCTAGCGCGGATAATTATCTTAGTCTACACTGCTCTATAAATAAATGCTTTAACAAACATGTCACAGTAGAGTTATTACTACAGGCATTTGGATTATCAGAGTAGGACACACAAAATACACATAACGACCAAAAATTTAGTTTCTTTAGCAGCAAAGGTGATGTCACTATTTCGTGAAATGCAAGTCTACATGAGATGGGTAAATCATGCAAAGCAAAGCAACAGCAGAAAAAAAAAATTAAAGCAAGTAAAAGCTCTTACTGTGCAACAAGCTCGCCAAAGTTTTCATCAGGGCAGTATTTTCGAGGACGGCCTCGTTGAATATGACGGCCACGTTTAAACTCTTCATCATCAACAGTCCAAAAGGACCCAAACTCATCCTCTACTCTGATAAAGCACTTATGCAGTGAGAGGTTGGTGCGAATGGCACCCTGGGACAAGAGCAGCAGCAAAGGAGATGAAGTGGAAACAAAGGGACACGGGATCGGGGACAGAACAGACATCAAATACAGGGAAAAGGAAAAAGAAAATAAAATGCAATAAGCATAAGCAAATGGTTTGTGAGGGTTAATATGCATTGCCACCTAAAAGCTACTAGCATGTGATGCAACAAACACCAAGCAAGCAGGGTCAGGGTACTGGTGGGCATACAAACAGTAGTGATGAGATGTTTGTCTTGGTTTCCCTTAACTGAGACAATGCGAAACCACCTGTGGTTGGTCTAACACCAGCTAGCAGCCAAAAGCCTCTACGTTAAACTGTAAGCATGATCCGAGCTAGGCTAAGAAGTTCAAACATGGTGGACATACCCACTGATCTTTTGTGGCCTTCGTTTTTGGAACTCTAGTTCATCCACTGTCCATACTGCCCCTTTAACGTTTTCTACTCGCACAAAACACTTGTGAAGACTAAGATTATGACGCACTGCATTCTGCAGCAAGTATAAAAGAGAAAACATTCAAAAACCTTCTATGAGAAAATGCTCATCATTGTCCAAGAACAGCAGCACAGTCAGCTTGACAGTTCTCATTTTGCAATGTTAAGCCCCTTTCCCCTCCCCGCACCCGCTCGCTTTCCCCGTCTCTTTACATCTTATTTTGCAAAGACAAAATAAATACGAAAGCTTAAACCCGAGATTAAAAATTCAAGTTATTCTTATCAATTATCCCCAGTGTGACTGAGAACAGCCATCATTTTAAGCATGCACATTGTAGAATACAGCACATTTCATACACAACACAAGAGGAACATTGCTTAGACGTTTTCAAAACAAATATATACGCTCTGCAAAGAGAATTTTCTCCCCTCCTGGAAAAGAAAGCAGTTAGAAAGAACAGAAAGGATTTCATGTAAGTACAGACGGCTGGATTTAGCAGCGAGGCACTGGAGCGGGTGTTGCTGCGGTTTCCCACAGCTGGGCTAATGTGAATCAGGTGCTGAACCTCCCTCCACACCCACGGCACGGACCAGGGCCTCGGCAGCACCCCACCGGCCGGCCGGCACCAACTCCTGCCTCCACGGCTTGCTCTTATATGGAAGTTGGCTCCTATTTCTGGCAGACTACTGTAGTGACTGATCTGAGCCTCTGCCAAGTGAAAACATGAGGAGGGCTCTCCGAAACAAAGTGATAATATCCCCACAGTTCATCATGCAGAGGGACCCACGCTCATGGCATCCGATGCCTGGACGTCCGTCCTGCATCAGGAAGGATGAGCCCAGCCAACCCCTTCAACGTGCTGAGGCTGGACACAATGAGGCACTGCAGGCTGCTGGCTTTTCCATCCCTGCTCCGAGATGGTGATGAGAGCCTTGTTACTCCTCAAATTGAGTGCCATGCTCCTTCCCTGCTTCAGGAGTTTTCTGAGCAAATAGCCTACTGCAATGGTTGGACTTGATGATCTTAAAAGATTTTTTCCACTTTAATGACTCTATGATTCTACGAAGCCATTGTTCATGGAATTTGTACATGGAGCTTGTCCCCAGCACTGCTTGGGAAACCAGGAAAACAGGAGAAGCCATTTGCGGAAAATCTGCCGGCGAACAAACTCCATCCTCACTGGCACCATTGATTCAGTCAATCTGGTTGACTTGTTAGCAGGCATAAAGCCAGCCAAACACATGGCCTGGGTCTAGGAAACCAGGAGACGACAATTTTTTTCCTTCCGACATCATCATCATCCTTTTTTTCATGAACATGGGGACTGGATGGTGAAAGGCAGCTCTAATCATGAATGTCTAAATGACTGTGCAAACAAAGGGTATGCACGGAGCATTTGTCATGGAAATTAGGAGGCGGTGGTGTGTGTGCTGGGAGGGGAAGGCAAAGAGTCTTCTGCTCCTTCTCCAATTCCCTGCCATGGCAAGTGCAGTCCTCACACTCCCACCCCAATACGGGTGGAAGATTTGGGTTTTGAACTGCCTTTGCTCAGCAGATGCTTGAGTGCATCTCCTCTGGCTGTAGGTGCCCAATCCAGGCAGTCTGGCTTTTCCACACTGATCTGCTTCTGAACTGGTGGAAAAATAAACCTTGAATATGCTTTTCCTCTCAGCAAGGCAGAAAATCTAGTAGAAAATCAACCTGTCCATCAGGGCTGCTTCCTTCTACTCTTACTTTTTTCTGTTCTTATTTTTTAATGATATTTTTTTTCCCTCCCACCTCTTCCAGATTTCACTACTGTTGACATTTTTGGCAAAATCTCTGATATTGAGGTGGAGGAAAAACATGTAAACGCCCCACACCTTACGAGCTAAAATCAGCCAGCTCAGCAACTGCTGGTGGGTGCCGCACTAGTGCAACCCGACACAGGGCTGCTGGCCCACATCTGGGTAACTCAGGCAGTTTCCTGTGAAAATGGGAACACTGTCAAGTCTGGAGCAAAATGTAAGAATAATAACACTATTTCCCCCAGTGAAAACTGATCTTGTGGTTCATACAGCAGTTGATCAAACACACACGGCAAAGCTCAGCGAAGGGAGTCCTCGGAGTTTGTAAATAGTCTCTAAATACAGGGTTGAGCAGAAATATTTGTGTTCTCCTTTAAATGAATTTAATATTGGAGAAATACTTTACAATCTGTTCTTGTTCTCTTGAAGTCCATGTGCAATTGATGGTTAAGGCTGCAGGACTGGGTTCTTGATATGTTGAAACAGACAAGTCGAGTGTTTACAAGACATCCACGAAGTGTTGCCCTCACTTCCTATTTTCCATGTGATCCCTTATTTAAGGAATTCATGCCAGAAAGAAATTGTTGTGTTTCCCCTGCCTCTGGATACTTGCTATCTAACAGTTTTATTTGAACAATACCCCAACGTGTTGGAGCCACACCTGCAGCCTGTGCCTCATGGCTGTGACTCAGTGCCAGCAAATTACTCCAAAAAATAAAAGCAAACAGACATTGCCTCTGACCTGTCAGAACCAGTTCACAGTGCTCCCCCAGCAATCAGCTTAACAGAAAAATTAGGAGCTATTATTGTAAGATTATATATTTACCTTGTTAAAAATATTTGTATGCAAGCCACTTTTGCAGAAAAATTACCCTGAACATGCTTGAATGTAGTAAATGAAAGGGTTTGTTATTTTAATAACTGCTCCGGCTCTGCCGTACTGCATTTTGGGAAAGAGGCTCATTTTTTAAAGGTCTTTATTCCTGCACTCTTCTGTGTTTTTGAAATAGGGTTCAGGGAAGCTTTCCCTCACCAAACCCTGACCCTAAACTTGGGGAACACTGACCCAAACGCCCCCTAAGCATTAGCTGAAGGTGAGCGCAAATCAGCACATATATATTCAAATTATTCTGATTCTGCAATTAGCCCCTTGTGCTCGTTCTGCGCCCCGTGGGCTTCCCATCATGCCAATCCAGGGCTGCATTTTCATCCCTGCTGTTCCCGAAGGCTGGCAGAAATCTGAGCAGTCTCCAGCACAAAACCCCGCATTACTCCAAGCAGTCGCCAATTTTGCTGGTGCTGCTGGATCTGGGGTGAAGCTTTCCTTTTCCCTGTTACAGGAAACAGGACCTGGACACCTGCAGAAAGTCAAAGTGTCCAAGGAGGGATCTCCCCAGGACACACCCTGCCCTTCTGCAAGCCCGAGGATCTGTAGCTCAGCCTCTTTGCTCCTCTTCTCTATCTGCATGTGGCTTCTGGGACTAGATTTTATGGGATGCAAAAAGCTAATTCCCAAAACTAGCCTCACAGGAGATACAGCCAGGGCTGCCTGCTGCCTTCTTCCACTCCTCCCTCCACTTCCCTTTGCTGCTGGAACTAAATAGGATTTTTACTTTAGCACCCACACCTGCAGCTGCTGAAAGTCCTACTGGAACCACTCCAGCAGCAAAAGACAGGCAGGTCTAAAAGGATCTTAAATCAGGGAAAGTTAATTTCCTTTCTGGATAGTAAGGAAGCTGCAAAGTGAAACACTGCTCATGTTTTCCAACTGCAGGGAAGAATCAAAGCAGCAATCACAGAAACTTTTCCTGAACTTAAGAGTTTCTAGACCAAGTCTGAATATGTACAAAATTGAGCTGGGATCTGAATTAAAAGCAAACCATGCCACTAAAAACCAAGCTAACTTCCAAGGACCATTTTTAGCTCCATCCTCTGAAGGAATTAATCCTAAATGCAGGCTGAGACAGGGAAAACAGAAAGAGCTGATGGGACAGCATGTATGGGACCTATTCATCCTACCTGGTCATTTGAAGTTGTCTGAGAGGAAGAGAGCTGTCTAGATTAAGAGGGGCTCCAAGCACCAGGGTGCAAGTTTTACAGTGATGCAAGATCCTGTTATTTGATTCATTCATTAGTAATTGCACTGGATTCAGAAGCCAATGGGGATATTAAAGTGCTATATATAAGGGAAAAAGTGGTCCCTCCAAAATATAAAATTAACTCCCCAAACTTTTTACCTATCTGTGGTAGTGATGGAAAGAAATTGAAGTGCCAAAACCCAAGTTTATTTCTGTTAAAGACATTTCTTATTGTGGAGTTTGCTTCTTGCATATTACATTCAATAAGCTTCTGCTGTATGATTAAAAAAAAACAGAGAGGAAGGTTGTAACGGAGCTGTATATGTAGTTATGAGTCAACTGATTGAGGAAAGAAATCCACTGATCTATAGATCCTAGGGAAAAGAAGTGGTTGTTGTGATTACAGCTTGCATAACTAAAAAGACAAACAGTGTATCTTCTACTGACACAAGAACTTTTTTTTTACCTCTTTTTTTTTTTTTTTCCCTTTTCTAATACGTTCCAGCTGAAGGGCTTGAGTTTCCCTGCTCGTAGCAACCACACAGAGGAACTCGTGGCATAATCACAGAACATAAAAGCCAATAATGGGGATTCAATTAGTGGTTTTCAAAGGCAGAAGAATTTTTCTGCCAAATATCGAATTGTTCCTGCAGATAAGGCACCCAGCGAGTGTCAAAACTGCCGATCTAAATTTTCACGTCCACATGTCGGTACAATTTGTTATGTCATCAGCAGTGCCTGTTCTGTACATGGCAGACAGCAAAGGCAAGAGGCAGAGGCAGGCTCGGGCTTACCTTCCACGTCGCCGCGTTGCGTCGGAAGTAAGCGAACATTCGCGTGAACCAGTTGTAGATTTCGTTTAGTGTTAGCTGTTTTTCGGGAGATTCCAGGATGGCCTTGTGAAGCAAAGCGATTGCAAGATCAGTTACGAGCACGCCAGTACAAAATACACTCACAGTTTTACTTCGCCCCGCACAAAAAGGGAAGAAAAGGAAGAAAGAATGAAAAAGAAGAGATCTGGAGCAAAAAAATCCGAAGGAGGGTTTTCACAATATGAACTAAGATTAATGGCTGTATTTAACAGTTCAATGGCAAAATTCAAAATGGAATTATCTAATTGTTTTGAGTTTTTATTTCTGTTTCCTTACAGAAATATTAATTTATTAGTCATTCATAAAGCAGAATCAAAGAGAAATGCAAAACATTTCACTAGCTGATTAAAGCTCAGTAATTATTTAGAGCTCAGATTAATTCTAGGGATCAGAGATTACTGTAGCTTGTGATAATTGACTTGCCATCTTTAAACAGGCTCATTTTCACTGTTGTGTGAAATGAATTTCCTAATAATCACATCGTATTGTAATACTTAATCAAAAGCAATTATGTTATATATTGCAGTTCTAAAAACCCTTATAGTAAAGGTTTGAGCATTTGAGCACGCTTACATACCAAAGGTTTGAAAATCTATTTAATCCAGAGTGTGCACATATAGGGAGGCATTTTTTTTCCTAATCCGAACGCGTGTGTTTGGCTCATCTTACCTGTCTAATTAAAGATGCATATGTGAATGGTGGTCTAACTTCTGCGTTCTTATAAAATTCTTGGTTCTGGGCAATATCTGCTAAATAAGAGGAGTTGTTCTGTTATCATCACAGCCTGGTGCCACCGGGCCACGGGCAGCAGCAATCGCCCCCACCACGGGGGGGCTGTGCCACCGGAACCCCCTTACCTGAAGAAATGGGGACGTTGTATTTATCCGAGTACCGCCTCCGGATGGGTCCGACGTTGTGCATGCTCGTGGTAGTGATGACCGACGGTCCCTGCGTGACGGGAGTGATGGGCGCAGTCGGGGTGGTGGGAGTATGAGGTAAGCTCTGCGGAGACGCCTCGGACGCGGTCTTGGAAAGCGTGACGCTCGATACCAGATTCAGCTGCGGAGGGAAGGACGAGGGTTTTGTTACAAACAGCGTTTCCTGATAATTAAGGGCTGCGGAGAAAATTCTTCACGTGGAGTGTCCCTCAGTTCGGAGCAGACCCCACAGCCCGAGCGCTCGGCACAAAGTGCTGCTTTAACATCTCCTTTAGGAGACACCAAAGGGAAATAAATATATACATTTCCGAATAGGTTTTAAAAACAGAACAATGTAGCCTGCTGCCAGAAGTACAAATCATGAATTTTTATCTAAACCTTAAAGCAAGATCTCACACAGTACATAATCGTTTTAATATTTTACTTCAGGTTTCATTGTTTCACAGTCTAAACCCCACACCTCTCTGATTTCCATTCCATCATTATGCATGGCTTCTAATCAGTCTTCTTGGATATTTCATTGAAGGCATAAGGCTTAAAATAAAAGGCAAGACTTTCCTAGGGACGTGCTAGGGAGAAATGCAATATCTCTCTTCAACATTTGGGCTTTTCTTTTTTTTTTTTCCTCCTCTCTGTTCATCCATTTTAAAAGCAAAGCCCAGAGTAGGTTAACACTGGAATAATTTAATTAATCACAGTGCATGAAATACTATGAGCGTTCAGCCCAGCACAAGTGGTACCACTCTTTCTTTTCCTTCTCGGACGGAAGGCATCAGCATTACCTGCACGAAGCCCAGCCCCACTCATGTGGTACCGTGCCCCAGCAGGCTGTAAAACACACCTGCCCCCGGAATTGGGTATCAAACCCAGCTCCAACCCGAGTGTTTTCGATACACAACCCTATTTATATAACCAGCATCCACATTCCTCCCCGACCCTTTTTTTTTGCCCTACAACGTCCTTTGAAAGACGACGCTCAGTCTCAATAGGTCACTCCTGCTGAAGTATTTTAAACAAACAATCCGATCCCTTAACTACAACATCAGAGAAGAAGACTGCGAAAAAGGCTCTTTGACTACTTTCACATTTCCTTCCCTTAGGCAATTTTGCAAATAATATTGGTGAAATCCTGACCTCACTGAAGTTGGTAGCAAAATTCCTACTGAATTTAACAGGGCCAGAATTTTACAACTTTTGTTCATGATTAAAATTCCTCTTTTGCTGGACATTAAACCTTCAGAGATGAAGGCAAGGCACACGATGCAGCTATGCCCCCAAATATCTCATGTTTATCCATAAGGCACTGTAATAATTTTCCTCGTATGAAAGTACCCAGATAAGAAAACTCCTATTAGCAGCCCTCATACAAGTTAATAGCCCCAAATAACGTTTCTTTATAAAAATAATAGGATTTATCCAAAACAAAGTTAGTGGAAAATAAAGAGCTGTAGCATTACAGAGAGGATACCAACGCAAAAAGCCCATCGCCCACGGAAAGGGTGGAACCAAGGGAATATAAATTGTGATTGCTTTTCCTTCCCGATGGTGAGAAGGAGTGAGCTGAGGGGAAGCCCCGGACACAAACACCCAGCACAGGCTGGTGCCACAGGGAGGTGGTGAGCAGCAGACCTGCAAACATTCACCTTTCTGTGCAGGTGCTTACAAACAACTCGCCTTCCAGTGGGAAATATTTAACACTTTGTGGCAAAGCCACAGAGTGTGAACCCAGAAAGGGATGATGGTGGTGAAATACAGGTATCGATTTCCCAGAGTCCTATTCTGGTCTGAACCACTACCTGCAGCCTGGAACTGAGCCCACCTGTTTGAAACCTCATGGTGCCAGGCACTGCCACCACATGCCACCCAGACCGCTCGTTGACTGGCATGATTTAAGGACACTGATTAGGGACATATAGATAGTAATGTCTCCCTGTTATCCATCTATCCATCTATTACATATGATAAAAGGACCAGTGATGATAATAATAGTGCAACTGACAGGTCTCACCATGAAATTAAATCTACTGTATTTTATCTCAGTTTCTAAATGGACATTTTAACAGTCCAATAACTGCGAGGAAATCTGCATCAATTTTAAGTGCCCTTCTCAGCGCAGGCTCAGCAGCCAGGCCCTCCTGTTGGAAAGATCACTGCTCCTGCTTCATCATTACGGCTCCAACTACTCCATTTCAAAAGAGTCCCCTTCCTTTTTCAGCATGTAAAAACTTAACATTTAATCTGTTTCTACTGGGGAACTGTGAGAAAGGATCCACAAAGGTCAGTGTTCCCTGCTTAAAGAATCTGAATCAAGTTAAATTTCTTTAGGCTTTTCAGCATAGGTAGCGATGAGGAATAAACACAGAAGAGGACGAGCAAAGGGGGGGGGCTTTAACAGGCTTGACAAATGACACTGTGATTCACACCCACTGCTGGGCTGCCACTAATAAGCTACAGAGGAAGCAGCCAATCTCAGCTAATTACCAGATAAAATTGTATTGTAAGGACTCTAATTAGGAGATGCTTATGGAGGTGATCTAATGATTAAACGCTGCATCCAAGTGACCCCACCATCAATGTGCAGTGGTGCAAGATGTCACCGGAATATTTTGTAGAAACAGTAATTTTATTTCAAGGAGGGGAGGCAGTAATATTTGTAATAATGGCTACGAGGTAAACTAATTAAAAGACAGTTCCTAAAGGAAGACTGTGGCTTTGAGCAGCTGTGGCCGTTCCAAAACAAAGTGCCAAATCTCAACAGAGGAGCTGCAGTCAAGTGGAAAATTTCTGCCTGACCTCTGCTCTCGCTATTAATTTGCAGGAAACCTAATGACACATATACATATTCCCACAAAATTGTTCTAATTGCTAATTTGCCAAAGGAGCCCAGTTTCCAAATTAAACATGACTGCAGTCTGTGAGGAAAGAGAGAACAAAAAGCTGGAACGCAGCGAGTCTGCCGCGTTTCACCTCCGACGACCATTTGTGAGCCTGAACCAACAAGTTAATGAAACACGACCTTGTCCATTGCTAGCAAAGTTTTTCCTTTTTCCGTGTTTTATTTGATGACATGCTCCTCTTCCAGCTGGGTTCCCCAAACCCGAGCCAGGGTAAGGGAGGAGAGGGCTGCGCTCCCTCCACAGCCTTCACTGCTGCTTTCTTTGTTGCATCGATAGCGCCAAGGCTGAAAAATCGGTTGTGAATTAGAGCAGAATAACAAATTATGAATGGTGTTGGTTTTGTTGCCATCTTGAATTATTAATCTGAATGGTAAACTATTAAATCTTAATATTGGCGTCAATTAGAAACGTGGAAGCGGCCATGGATGACTGTGCAGGGCAAAGATCAGGGAGGGACTGGGCTGGGAGGGTTTCTTTTCCTGATGGAAACTCGACACGGTTTCTCCCTGTTTGCATTTGCTATTTAAAAACAAGTTACTATGATTAGAAAAGTTGTTCGAGTTGGTATTTTGTACACAGCCGCCTGTTTCCCACATACCGTAATTTTTGGATGAGGTATCGCTGCTGGCAGAGGGAAGGGAGCCCGAGTCACAGAGTGAGGACTTCAACATTCAAGTGTTCTTGCACTGCAGCAAGACACAATGTGGGTGCTCTCTGAGTACACCCTTGCACCAAGGAGTTAAATGTTTTCGTAATGTTTGTACTGGGGATGGGGGGAAGGGAAGATTTCTTCCAGCCTTCAAAAAAAACTCAACCAAAAATAAGAAGGAAAAAAACCAACGGAAAACCCACCAAGGCCCACAACAGTTTTAGGTCCTAAAATTCGGTAAATTCAATCACTGAACCTTGTTGGTTCCTTCATTCAGTTTTGGTTTTTGAGAATATTTCCTCATACTGTTTTGACTTCATCATAAATGCCATAATTGTTTCAGCATTCAATATCCTGCTTAGGATTTTATTATTAACCTTCCCTTTCAAGAAACAGTCGTGTCTTCCTATTAAAGGTGAAAACTGAGTCATTTTCTTTTTTCTTTAGGTATAAACAAGGCAGAAAGGCAACCCTCTCCTTCACCCTGTAAAACAGATTTCCAGTAAGTGGCTCTCCCACTAGGGCTAAGTCTGATTTCTTTTTGTGTAAACATTTTACATGACAATAGTGGCTGCACATAAAAACAGCCCTGAAACTCTTTTAAAAGAAGAAATATATATATATGTTTCTAAGTGTCACGGTGGGGCCATACCCACTGCTGCAGGGCAGTGACTCCTCTGTGATGGAAGCTTGCTGCTCTGGGCCCAACTGGGGCTGAGGATTTATCTGCACTGAGTTCCTGAGACTGAAATACTTTGGAGCAGAAACTCATTTTCTTAACACCGAGGGCGAGAGAGAAAGTGAATACTCGGCCTAAAACTTAGTTCAGTGCTGTGTCTTCCTCTCCCTGTTTCAGCCTGGACACATTAGTGTATTGGATGCAGAGCCTGGCAGGCAGCAATCACTTAGCAGGTGTTGTTATTGGCAGAAATACTAAGGAAACTGAAGCTGAGGAGTGAGACTTAATGAAAACCAGTATATAAAAACAGCTTTTGTTGTGCTTGAGAATCTCTCTTTATTGCTGCGTATCGTTATTTTTTCAAACTATAAAGTACGGCTACAGCAGCTAAAATGCTCAGTCATTACCTCAACAGTTAAAAGACTCTTTTTTTTTTTTTAATGCTTTGTTATTACAGTTGCTAAAAACAGTATTTCAAAACAATCATAACTGCTATGGTTAAGGGGAAAAAAAGGTACATTAAAGAAGGGATATCTAGCAGTGCATCTTATTTAAAGTGCCAAAGTGTCTTTAAAAGTTTTCTATTTTTAAAAGATGGTTATAACACCTAGTATGAAGAATTACTTGTTGGTTGATGCTTTTTCCTTCTCCCTCCCTTCCTATGAACTTCGACATAAGTTAATCCTCCCAAAAGAAAGCACATTTCCATTTGAACCTATTATGCTGATGGCTAACACCGATGAAAAGACCATGTTGGGGAAGGTTTCTTAATAGCAAAACCAGGGTGACAATTCTTGAGAAATTGTTGTTCCGGCTTTTGTGTTGTGGTTTTGGTTTTTTTACCTTGAAAAAAATTCACCTCACCGGAACACGTCACAGCACGTTCTGCCTCAGACAGCTTTGTTCTCACTAGAGTCAGGCCTTTAGTCCCACCAAAACAACACGTGTAGCACAAAGAGGAACAACTCTGCCTGCCCCGAGTGTTAAGTTGTGCGATTCCTCAATTTTTTTTAAAAGTGCTGCCATTGAGCATTTTAATTATAAAGCTGTGCATCTTTAAAGGTGGTCCTGAGTGCTGCCCCAGCTCCTGGAGTGTTCCCCCTCCACACCCCCTCCTCTCTGCCCAGAAGGCCCTAGGGAGCAGCACACCAGGCACGGACAGTGACCTCCCCACTCAGGTACCCATCTGCCAGGGATTTGGGCCATCTACCACCACACTATATAGGAAGGTGCTTGAATCTTATCAGCTTCAGTAGGTCCAGAGAACTTTAATGAACAGATATCTGGGTGGGTTAAAATGCAGGGGCCACTCCACCACCCTTAAGCTCAGTATTACTGCAAGGAGCTAAAGCCACCTAAAGGTGGGGATGAGATGGATGGACACAGCTAAACCAGACAAGTAACCCTTACCCAAAGCTGGGTTGGGTTTTGAACTGATGCACAACCATCAAGAATTTGGCTGTGGTCCAACTGGTCCAACACCACCCACTCAGCTACTGCCCAGAGCTCAAAAGGCAAATATGGTACCACTGGTCAGTGTGGATTACACATGGCATGTGGTTAACACAGACACCCATATAACCTGCCAGCAGCAAAACAGTTTAAAACAAGCATTAAGATCCTTTAAGTAGAATAAAAACATTTCCTCAGTCATGAAAAGGCTGTAATTTTAAATCCCAATTCACTGCTATGTTTGGATTCACAGCCGTCTTTTCCTTTAAAATCACCAAAGCACCGTAATATATTAGTTCTAACATACACCTTGCATTAGTTATGTTGGCAGAAAAAAAATTAATTACTGGATGTAAAGACTACTTTGCAGTGCAATAATGGTCATCAGATCTTTTTACCAAAGTCCTATCCCACTGAGTTAAAAGGATGAGGGTCTAACAGAGTCTATGCAATGCCTGTGTATTTTTTTCACTAGGAAAGCACAATTTATGCAAAACACTATACTTCTACGTTTTATAATTGATTTTCAAATGCTTCACCTATACATATTTTAATAATTTCTGATTTATCAGATGGTATCTATAATAAATTTTTCTATATTTCAATAAATGAAAAGAAGGCAGTTTCAATCCAACAACAGAGTGCCACACAATATAGGCCTGTCAGGCACCAATTTTTACTTCTAACATGTAAGTTAAAGGATAAGGAATTTATAATGCTGCCTGTGAACGAAACCACTTTTCATACACAAATGTGATCTTTTTTTTTCCAAAGGGTAATACAACAGTACATTTACATAAACTAATCCAAACAATCTATGTATTTGACAATGGCAAACCTCACACAGACTGCCTATTGTTGGTTTACATCTTGGAGTTCTTTATGTTGGCTTGTAACACTGCTCTAGCTGTCAAAGGTTTGACTTGGACTCTAAATAAATGGTTATAGAAGTGCTGTGCAGCGATATTGGACTTCTTTGCAAAAGAAAACCTGCTGTGTATGAATTCAAAAGCTATTAATTTTTCAGTCAAAAATATTCATGCCTATTTCTTTTAATAAAGAAACACTGTGCTGAGCAACTGAGAGATAATGTTGACTAGTGGTACAGAATTTTCAATAGAGCAGTTAAAAATAAATTTAGTAGGAGGTCCCCAACAAAGCTATAATTTTCCAGAATGTAAAACATTTTTAACACTAATCAAGACAGCCCTTTTCCCCCTGCGTTCGAGGGTTTTTTTCCGCTGCTTTTCCCTGTTTATTAGCTGTTAACACTAATCTTCATGGCGACACCGCCTGGTATCTCCGTAGCCTACAAGCCCCGCCAAAGCTTCCTGCCCTCCGCGGCCGCGCGTCGGTCACGAGCTGCCTTTGCCAAACCCCGCTCGCCTTCTGACGATTTCCTCCCTTCGGTTTGTAATCCCTCCTCCTGAGGGGCACTGCTGTTATGAAAGGCCTCAAGGCAGAGCGCTTTGAGACTCCCAGATTATTCCGCTGTTTTAATTTTTAATCCAGTAAGAGCTATAGAAACCAAACCTCCTCCCCATTCTGTTGGGTCTACGCACTTTGCCAACAATGCGCTGAAGTATTTGCATTCAGGCTGAGATGGATGTGAGGAACTAGAAGAATGCTATTTTTATAGACACTGTCAGTAGTTTCCACTCTAGAGGGCTGGTGTCCACTGGATCAGGCAATTTTAGGCATCTCTACAGCTTAAATGGAAGGGTTTATATGTACCACTCAACTCTCTCCAAAAAGGCAAGGAAATTTCCCGTTGACTTTGACATCTGCTCCAGTGTTGCTGAATAGCCTGCAATTTTCTGTCTAGTAGCCTCCCTATGCACTTCTGCAACCATTTATTTCCAACTACATGGAAACTGAGAAATCCTTTTCTAGTAAAAATGTGTGCGCGAAGTGTTTAATGATTTTATGTTCTCTATCTCTGTAATGTGTTCTGTTTCAGACATTAATTTTGTCTACCAACTGCATCTTGGCAGGCTACCATATTTGCTGGGTTAATAGTCTGACTCCTTTTTATTTCTATCACCATAAATCATACATATATGGGTGTGTGTTTGCTTTATTTATAGAAAAAAAATCAGTCAAAACAGATAAACCAATACTTTGTCATTATGCTGCATCATTGCATATTGATTAAAATTGCTGGTACTAACTATAGATTGTCAACGCTCAATTAATTTTCACACAATGACTCAAAGCAAAATCAAATAAAGCCAGTGTACCTTTAAATCTTACAAATCTTAAAATCAAGAAGCAAAGCACTCTCTCCATTTTGAATAATCATTGGAAGCTCCAAGGAACATTTTCAGCATTAAGAGGTTGGGAGAAAACAACACCTGAAGAAGAGTCATTTCAGCCAAGGAAGGAGATGAGGGATTTGCATGGGTTTGAGGGTATCCAGGAGTTTTCTTGGGCTGCAAAGCCATTTACTTCTCCTGCTTCCCCTTTTTCAAAGAGCAATCTGGAGTGGAGAAGGTTTCACTTCTCAGTTTCAACAGTATAAAACCTGATACTGGGTAACCGTGATTATCATCAAAATGTGCAGTTAAGAGTCTCTTCTATTGTAAATGTCTGTCAGACAGGGAGAAAGCAAAATAAATATACTAAATATAATTTAATTACAACTCCTTCCTGACACTTCCTAAGATTTCATCCCAGTCAGACTGATGTAAAGTGACTCACAGGCTAGTACATGAGGCCAGAAAAAGGCCCAGTGCATCAGCTTTAGAAGAAAATTTGACTTTGAAACTCCCTGAAGACAGAGGGATGACAAAACCCAACTGCACTTCACATCTCCTCCCCTCACCCAGCTCTGGAGTGGGCCAGACTCCAGTGGGGAACAGGAAAGAGAGGTCTGTTGTGAGGGTTGTTTTTTGTTTTCGGCACGAGTTTGTACTTACGGGCTGAGGGGTGGCTTTTGGTTCAGTTGACTTCACATGCAGGTGTGTCATCATGGCTTGCAGGCGCTCTTTATCTTTTGCAAGCTGAAAGGAGAGAGAAAAAAAATACCCTCTGTTACTCGTACAAATAAACCCCAGCCTCTGCTTATTCCTAATTAAACAGCTGGCACCGAGGCATGAGACAGAAGAGTTTTATTGCTGAGTAGTTTGGAAATTGTATATGGCCTATTCGTGAGGTAAAGCTAACGCGTGGTGCTGGGTGTCACTATTTCCCAAAGCAAAATGCATTAGCCCTCGAGTGAGAAGAGCTAGACCTGCTGGCACCAAGAGCTTCACTCCAGCCCTGACAGCTAAAAGACAACAGTGAATCATGTTTATTAACCAGCCCCACTCTGGCTCAGGAGGCGCAGCAGAAAGCAAGCAGGGCAGTGGCTCCAGGATGCATTTTCCTCCTTTCAGACCAGAAAACAAGCAGCACAGATGGGCTGTGGCTTTACGTCATCTACAGGCTTTGTGGCACATGCAGCAAGCGCAGACAGCGGTGGTTAAACCACACGAGGCAGCTCTGCGGGGCTCGTCGGCAGCCTCAGCTCCAAAAGCACCTGGATTTTACTTGAGAAGGTGACAGAGCCCTTGGCAGGTCACCCTGGGAAGCCAAGCTGGGACCTCAGCAGGGGTACCCCAAGTGAGTGGCAGGTCCTGCTCTGGAAGCTGCCAGCATCCCTCTGGCATAATCCTGAGGGCAGTGGGGTGGGAAAGGCTGCAAGCAGCAGGAATCACCCCAGAGCACTCATCCTGGGGCACCCAATGCCACAGGACCAATGTTTTTGCCCTTTTTCATCGGTCACTTCAGGTCCAAGAGCTGGGGCAAAGCTCTTGGTCTAGATGTCTCTTGCATTTTATGGTTGAGATCCACACCAGGCCACAGCTGGAGTCTCGGGATCACTGCATGCATCCATAGCCAGGTCAGCTTCCCAATTCATTTCAGTGCACTGGACAGATACTAAATTTCATTATTTTTGGAAACAAGGAATTTTTTGAATGTGTGAATATGACTTTTTCCAGCTGCTCTTCAAAAAAACTACAGCGGAAAGATATTAAGAATACTACTAATGAAAATGGAGTGCTATTAATCTGCATGCCCAACACAAAGGTTCCTGCTTCCAACAGGACTTGGATCGGGTTCTTACAGATGACAATTTTTGCAGAGCTGAGTTTTTGCTTTAGACAAGCCAGATTCCTGGTGCCAAAAGGAGAACTGTGCTTGCATTCCAGCAAAACTTTAAACAACCTGCCCACCTTATCATCGTCATCTGTTTGTAGCAGTAAAGTTGGGCTAAGTGTACATAAAAGGAGACTTGGTCATAAATCTCCATTCATAACCTTATGGTCAAGGTTGTCCTGCTCTTCTCAAGGCAAGGGGTTTCTGAGAGTGCCAGAAAGGCATCACAATGGGATAAAACTCAGTACGTGAGTTTCCAAAACAGGAATTAAATAAAGGAAAAAATGGTGTCACCACTGCACGCTCTGGAAATGCAAAAGCAAAAATCACCAGGCTTTTCAAATGGTTGCTCTTTTCTTGGTCAAAAACCTCAAAGGCAAGAGAGAAAACCTGACACCTACAGCAGATCTCCTGCAATCTCATCCCAGATCTGTGCTGGATCCTTCACAGGAGAGCCAAATGGCAGTGATGGGCTCTTATTGAAGCCCTGCAGAGAAAGTTCTCCCTCTGAGAGTCCTCCAAGGACCTCCCCAGAGGAAGGAGAGGGCTCACCCCTCAGCTGCCATGCTTCACACAAAACAAGCGAAGCCAAGAATTAGTTGTGCTCTCCGTGCAGCTCTGTTGTGCAGTCCCTCATTCCTCGCAGTCGCCGGGCACACGGGCTGCTTGGCGGGGTCATCTGTGCATTAAATTTTGGTCCGCAGGCTACTGCAGAAGAACAACATCTCGTAGCCAAAATAAACAAAAGGCAGGCACCTGAGAGCTTCCTGCCAGCCCCGGCACGGCGGCAGGAGGGGACGGCACCCGGGCAGCACAGGGCACACCCTGCCGCGCTTCCTGCGGCCCCCGCGGCGAGGGGGAGCGGGGAGAGGGGCACCCCCCTCCCCACCGCCGGGGTCCTTGTTTGTAGTGTTTTCACTCATCGTCTCAGCAATGCTTTTAACGCCGAATCTGGTGGATGGAGGTTATTAAAGATCCTCTCGACATTTCAGGCAGACACACGCTAGCATTTTGTCATAGTCTAGGAATTCAAACACTCACCCAGTTAGGCAGGAGTTTAAATTATGAAAAATAGAGGTCTCTCGGTTTCAAAGCACTGAAGAGAAGTTAAAAAATCTGAAGAATTTCTTTAAACTGTTTTTCCCTTAGGTCAGGAAGCAGTAGTGATATAAAACTAGAGTGTCACTAGTAGCCTCTCTGGTCAGTGGGGGTCATACTAAAGAAGCCACAAGGGCTTGCCTGGCCACTGGTGGGAGCAAATTCTCACTGGTGGCACTCACTGGAGTGCAGATGGTCCAGAAACAGGGATTATTAGTCAACAAGCAGGAAAATGCTCTCGGTCTACTGATAGTGTTGTTCGGCAAGGACAGTTCTGACATGGATGTAAGGATCTGCTCTGTACAGGGCGCGTGAGGAAAATAATACAGTCCCATCCAAAGCCTCTTTCTTTTTTTCCTGTATCCATTTGGAAAGCTCTGCACGGTGGGAGTTCTCAAATGGCCACCCAGTTCTCCATGATAAGCCTGATTTTGTGAGGTTTCCCTCACCTCTGGAGGTACAAGCACGATGCAGGTGCCCAACTGTGGTTCAACAGAAAACACACCCAGAGAAAGGTAATAAGCTTTGTGAGCTTGGACACCAAGACACAAACCTTGTCCTGGAGAGGTTAAATCCTAAAACTACACCAGTAGGAAAGCTAGGAGAGGAAAGCACAGAAAGTACAGGCCAGAATGGGCTCAAGGCAACAGGGTGACCAAGGAATCAGAGAAAAGGCATTAGAGGCTTAGATGATGGAGAAATTGCACAGGAGAGAAACCAGACAAAAAATAATGGCAAGAAGCAGAAATGGAAAAATGAGCATGAGGGCATTCAGTGGGAGCACAGCCACATCAAAAGGGGAGAGCACTTCAGCAGCAGGATTTTGTACAGACCAAGGACAAAGGAGAAGGAAGTCACTCATGGGCGATGCAAGAGGCAGCCAAGACACAGCCCTCCCATTCCACACCTAGTTAGGCTGTGCACTATAAAGGTTTAGGATCCACTTGCCAAGAGTGTCAATGGATGCTGTAAGAAAGCAGGCCCAAGCAGTGTTTTCACTGCACTGAAAATGGCCAGCTTCTTAATTTTGTCCCATTGCAAGATATTTCTCTAAACTTATCACAGCCTTGTTGCTATCCTGAAATGTTTTCCCACTCAAAGGTGGTGCTGCAAAATGGATGTTCTATTCCAGCTAAGAACTAGCTAGGGATAGGATATGTTCCTGTGTTTGTGTTTTACCCAACAGCCCAATTCTCACTATTTATAATGGCAACAAATGATCATGTCAAGATGGTTTAAACAAAGTGAAATATGAGACGATCTCTACCTTGTCTGTGATTTTTTAAGTATGTTTGTGATGGGAATGCTGAGACCCAACTTCAAGATTTTTGCAAAGGGCATTTGCAATCAAACACAAAATAGATCTGACCTGTTTCTTTCCAAAATTTTGATTCAAAATTACTTTCTTTAAAAGATATTACACTTAACTCTGTCTGTAACACTGATAAAACTATTGTGCATAAAATAAATAAGAACATAAAGAAAAAAAGGAAAGGTTTGCATTTGGGTCCATCACACTCAAAACCTGGAGCGTGCCTATCAGGCGGAATGAATTTGTTTTGATGGGGTTGTACATGCACGGAATGGTGTGGTATGTAGATCCTGCCATGGTCCTGGAGTCTGAACAGTAGGTGATACTTCACAGTTCCACTGTAAGGCACAGCTGCTCACCAGTGCTGAGCACTGTGGGTCACTGGGAGAGGCTATGGCTCCCTTTTGTATCTAACTCACACAACTCAGCCTCCACAGGGCTTGGGGAGCATCATCATCTTGGTGATGCTCCACTATGTGAGGTCAGTGGTCTTCAGACCATGTCACTGAACACCCCACTGTTGGGCCAGACTTTTGGTTTTATTACAGTTCTGTGCAAAACCAAGTTACAGCCACACAAACTAGGTACTGGAGGACAGACCCTTGAACGTATTTAGGCAGGGTGTTTTTAAACTATCACAGGATTGATACATGGGATGAAAGAAGAAGGGAAACAGGGAAGTTACAGGTACATTTCAGAAGTAGGACCACCCTCCTCCTCCACCTGTCCTTGCTGGCCAATATATAGATGGTCTCTGTTATCATTATCCCCTTCTAAATTAGGTCTCCAGCTCATTCTACCTACTGTTCTCAGATTGGCAAAAACAAATCCAGAACTTTTTGGCACTCCTACCCCTTTGAAATTACGGTCTCGCCTTGGGGACCTTATGCTGCCTTCCCTTGCATTGACTCCAAGCTCAGAGGCATTCCCAGAACCAAATGGGTGTGAAGTTGTAACTCTTAGTCATTTACAGCAACTAGCAGAATGCACTGCTGATAAACCTTTCAGAAGTATTGTCAAGGGCTTATGGAGGGGTGGCAACCAAATATCACTGTCCTGTGCAACTATTAACACAGGGCATCCACCTGTAGTTCCAGGCACAGCCATTCTCAGTGGCTGTGGGAGAGAAGGATTAATGCTTTTCAAGCTGTTACTGAAGAATCTAGATTTACCTTCAGCCTCAATATTACTGCACCTTGGTGAAAGATTATCTCATATCTCAGTTTACCAGGAAGACTGTAGATTTTTTTTTTTCCTAATTCCCGAGAAACTTGATAAAATAACAGACCATTTCTCATAACATTTTCTGCAAGACTCTGATATTTTATGACTGGTAGTTTGATTTTTATAAAACTTGTATTAAAATAGTTTATATTGCTTCAGCTAATAGTGAAAGAGTGTCATGACCAGCGTGTTCCTTAAAGTAAAATTTAGGAAATATCTATGAAAGAAAAAGGGTAATTTGTAAGATAAGAAGATAAAAGGCATTTTTTTAAAAATGCTTATCTTGAAAAGTAACAACAAGAAGTTTAAGTGTGGTTTTGCTGATTTTTCTCTCCAACTATTTGAAGCTATAAATGACTTAACTCAGTAAAATTCCAAATGTAATTATCTTCTGTACTTAGCCCAAGGCTTTCCATATATCTCTACACTGCTGTCTTGCATACAAAATAGGTTTTTCAATAGCTGGTAACTATATAATGTACAACATTGTTTTAATTTCCCCTTCTTTGCTAACCTCTTGCCTACACACAGACACACTGTCACAGCTGCCCAGCCAGAGCAGTGAGGTGCAGGGAGACAGAAAAGACTCGGAAGCGTTTGGAAAGGCAGTTACACAAACAGCTCATACCTTTGCATCACAATCAATATATTCCAATTTACCCCCTTTTGGCAGTTTGAACAAAACTTATTTGCTACAAATGGCAAAAAATAATAGTAATAATAATAATAATACAACAACAACATGGAGAGTATTAGTATATGAGAGACCACCAAACAAGCCAAGTCATGCAGCGTTTTGAAATAAACATCAACCATTTCCCCTGGGTAGCAACAACTCCAAGTGAAGGGGACCATATTCTGTTCACCCCCCTCCACCCCCCAGGTGGGATAAAGAGCATTA